>NC_088841.1:19920223-19943131 GCF_904066995.2 Poecilia reticulata
GTTTTAGATTTTTTTTTTTAAAGGTTAAATGGTCCACATAACTAGCATAAAATAATATGATGAACTTCAACCATAGCTGTTGCTCTTAGAGACAGCACACATAAAATATGTACACTTTGCAGCAACCATTATGAGCAGCAAAAAAAAAAAAAATATATATATATATATATACATATATATATATATTAACAGTTAGCTAAAGAATTTTAGTCGTCCTTTTGTTTTCCATTGTGAACCAGTAGTTTAAACACCTAGCAACATATGTAGCAATATATCGTTTCAGTTCCCAAAAGAGCTGCCTTAATTTAAATTTACCATAAAAAAATGTATTGGATTTTCACTTAACACTGCTCTAATGTGGACCATCCCTTCATTTTGCCAGTGGAAAAGAGTGTCCCATCTACTGGTTTCCCCACATAGCCCACATTCTGAAGCTGTTATACCAATTCCAGTTAACAATTTTTAGCCCAATGGATAACGGAGTTTCAAAGAAAGTCTTGGTGATATGAAAGCTTTTTATACATTTGCAGCGGTCAGCTCGCTGGAAACGTTGCCACGAGCCTGTGACTTCTTTAACCAAGTCATGCTCGATTCGACTCGATGACTGCCTGACCTTCAGCCCGTCTTTGTCCCAGTGCTACCATGACCCACTGAGTCAGTGGAAAACTCATTTAAACCTAATTACATGGGCCAGGCTTCTACTTCTCTTACTTCTTTCACAGAAGAGCCACTTCTTTCTTACACCCTTCTCTATTCTCCTTGCTTCTCGCTGTACTTTTCTCTTTGCTCTCTCGTTTGTTGTCTACTTGTGCTCCATATATTGGATCAAGGCAGCCCCGCACCACCAGTCAGCCAAAACACACACACAGGACATCCAACACTCTAGTGTGATCAAGAGGCCTGAAGTACAAAAGCTTTACATGGTGCATTGTTATACCACTGGGTCAGCAGTAGGTTAGAACCAGTCTTAATAGTTTACATAACTTATATGCTTCTGCAGTTCTTATGGCCATAAATATTTCTTTGGGACATAAAGCCAAACTCTAAATAGACATATACATGGCACAATGCACTGATGACAATAAATACACATTTTCATATTCCCTGCTGGTTAAGTTTAAAACTATGTAGTCAAGTCAGCAAAAGAAATCAGACACAAAAGTCATATAAAGATGGATGACAGTGTGGTTCGGCACATTGGTTATATGTCCTGACTTGCAGTGTCAACAGGAAGTAACGAATAGTAAACCAAAAGAAAATCTCAATGTCTTTGTTGTAAATGTATTATTTCCACAAATAAGTGTAGCATGAATGGGTTCTAGTACTTAAATATAACATGACAGAATGTGACAATAAGCAGCATAAATACTAAGTTCTAACTTCGAGCTTACACTGGGTGTGGTGCTTACAGTAATTCATCAACCTCAATAACTAAATAACTGAAAGTTATGAGGAACCATTTAGCATCTGCAGCCACTGTATGAAAGCTCATGCTTGTTGTGCATTCGATAATTTTTTAGTCCATTAAGAGGCTGCTAAAATTACAAGCATTAACTGGATCATGTTTACAAAGAATTTAATTGAAATCAGTTCTAAGACATCAGCAGCAGCAACAACAACAACCGCAGAAAAATGGCCACCCCCATTACCAGTCTATATTACTCTTCCAGAAAGTTTAGGTACACTCAGGATCTGTATTAATTTGTTTGGGAAACCCTCACTGCTCTGCATGGCAATAGGACTCACGAGACCTGAGAGAATCCAAGGCCAAACATATGGATGGAGGCTGAGGATCAACAAATGCCTGATGATACTCTGGTAATGGAGGGGGTCAAGTTGAAGTACTCACTCTGGCGCATTAAAAATAAATAAATGCATAAATTCATGGCTATGCATGTACAAAACCATACATATGTAAACAGAATAAAAGCAAGAAATAGTCGTCCTCTTAATACAGTTAGAACATTTATGTTTTAGCAATTGCTAGAACTTTTGCAACAGCAAAAAGACAGACTGAAATTCTTCTGACAGTCCAGACATGTTTGATGCTCAAATTGTTTGGCAAATCCACTTTAGTAGAAATGCTTTACAAATGTAAATTAGAATTGTTGCAACCAATAATAATTCTCATTGATCACAACATGATAAATATTTCAGATTTGATTTCATGGTACATGAAATACTTCAGGGTCGGGAGTGCATGCACTTCTGAATAAAGTTATACAATTAAGGAAAAAGGAAACATAATGTAGCAAAAGAGCAAAACCTTGCAACTCTCAGCTATTCTAAGCATGTCGGAACCACAATATTTACGCAGACGATCTAAACGAATATCAGAAATTTCAGACTTACGTTCAATTCTTCAAAATTATTAGTGTGCTTCTGGCGCCCTCTTCCGACAATTTCAGGCTTTTGGGGAAACAAACTTGTAAAACTGAAAAATAAAAACAACAAAAAAACGAATTACATCCTAAATGTCAGCACTGATAGATTAGTTTTAATAAACTGTGTGTAAAATAGAAGCGTTTAAAATTAGAATATTAAAAAATATGCTATTTTATGCTTACCTTTCTAGTCAATGATACGAAACTTCAACAAGTGGGTAAAATAAATGGCACGTGTACTTCCTGTAATTGAACGATTAAATTCTAACGTTAGCAGCGTCAGTCATCAGTTTAGCTCAAAAACAAGCGGAAAACCAGAAAACAAAACAAAAAACCTAACCTCGCGCAGCTGCTTCTTCTGATCTAATTAATACGCCCTCGCGGTAGTTGGTTCACGCAGAAACGAGGACTGGAGCCTTCTTGTTGGTCCAACTTACTACCTCGATTCCTATTAAGGGGATTCTGCCGCCGCAATGTTTGCAGCCGAAAAAGAGACCGCATAATTTTCTTTCTACTTTGCTATTTACTGCTTCAGTCTAAAATTTGAGAAAATGTATATAACTAGTAGGTGACATCACAGTAAGTACTAAAATGAAGCTGTCAGTAGTAGGCTAAGTAAATAATAGTAAATAAAGGCCAACTTTGTCATGGGATGCCCCCTCAAGTGCAGGTGGTAGAAGACAGAATAACTCTCCTGTTGGACAATGTCTCCATTGTCTCCCGCCCCATGCATGAAGCTGTTGCTGAACTGGAGAGCTCCTTCTGTGACAGACCAGTGCACCCTAGATACATAAAGGAGCCTTAGGTCTTTCCTCCAGAATCAAGTTTGTTTTTATAAATGTCACTGTTCTGTTCTGAACTAAAGCTAGTATGTTGTTCACATGCATATTGGTATTTGTAGTTTTTCTCATTTCAAATACTTTCCCTTTGCATAGTTTTTCCCACTTTTTGTAAAGAATCTGTTTCTTGGTGCAAATATACATTCACATTCTGTAATTTTTTTTAATTATACTACTTAGTACCACATCTTTCAGTCTGTGTGCCATTTTAAATCAATGGAGTATTTTCTTAACACTGCACTTACATTTGCCTTTATTGTAGAGTACCATAAAGTTTGTTTCTATTCTATTAAGAATAGGCAGATTTAAATTTTGATTCTTAAGCATTTGACTAACTTGAGCCCTTACTGAGCTACTATTTTGGTCGTTCGGTGCTTGCAGCAATCTCTTCCTACTTTCCCCTATAGTGTTCACTGGAATGGTAGACAGATGGACTGAATAGCATTTGTTAAAACAAACCCTAAAATTGTTTTTGAACTCTACAAAATGTGTAAATATATGGCTCAAATGTATTAGTTAAAAAAAACAAAAACACAAAAAAAACACCAAGATACGGGGAAACAAAGACGACAAAAAAAAACCAAAAAAACTTTTCAGCCAGAGACATGCTTGAAGTTTGTTTCTAGGTCTGTAGACGTGGCACAATGAAAAATTCCAAAAAGTATTCATTGAAGTAAAACAGCTTTATTAGTGTACACTGTAAGAAGTCGTAAATGTTGGATAGCTGGAAAGCCTATGGAGATCATTTCTTGAAGAATATCGATTCTAACAGGCTGCGTTTTAGTGGATATGCTCCGTTTATAGCAAGCAGAGGGAACAACGTGTATGGAAAAATAAAAAGTAACTATATAACATTATACAACATCACAAGTGACATGTAGGAACTTCACTTTATCCAAAAAGCTTCTTTCATAGGACATTTGCTGGAAAGATGCTCGTTTTGGAATACACAATTGTCATCACAATAAGAAGAAAATACAATATGATCTGTATGTAGGAATGCAGACATCAGAATGTTTTAAAGTGTCCTTCACAACCGCATTTGACTGCAGCTTGCCTCTAAAAGGGAGAACAGCTGGTTGGTCTGACAGTACAATCTATTGCAAAGGCTCTTGATGGATCCTGGCAATATGCACATAAAAGGTATAGCCATCAAGAAGATTTCCTGGGCATACAGTTCAAACACTTTTAGGTCAATGCATAGAACTAACACTTGTATCATTTGTGAAATAAAAGTAAACATATCTTAGTCTCAGCTTGTAAGATGTTGGCTGAGCCAGCAAAATACAAGACAGGTGGGAAAGTTGCAGAACAGAGATATAATATAATCGGCTTCAGGTCATAAGTAACTTCAATCCAATTTAAAGAAAGACAAAAGAAATAAAAAATACTATTAACAGTTCTCCATGACAAGGTGTCATCGTGGGCTGAATAAGCATCCAGACAAAGCTACTCTGCAGTACTAACATTTGCTTTTATGCACTTTTTCTTCAAATTTGTGCAGACAAATGTTTAAAGGAAAAATAAACAAACAAAAAAAAAAACCTTCTGTGATTTGTCTTACCAAACATATTTGTAATGTGCAGTTTCCCTTCGGTTTTAGCATGCAAACCAAATAATTCAATTTCGTTTGGAGATCATGAGTCAAAATGACATTTAGATGTTTGACCCAATTTTCAAATTTCTTTATTTTTTAAGACATTCTGTTCATGCGTTAATGTCCACTTAAACAGAACCCGGCTTGGAGTGAATATGAGCATGTAAACAAAAATCTACAGTGTGTAAGCACAGAGTTTTGAATCTGTTGTTTCACTAATGCTGGTGAGAGCTTTCATATGCATAACAGGCATGGGCAACTTACCTTGACCAAAGTTTAAAAATCATCTTGTGGTACAGCCCACATGATCTAATAAAAAGCAGGATGATAAAAATGCAATATGCACACTTATTTAGACATATGGTATGAATAGAAATGTCAGATTATAAAACTGTAATACCCACAGTGTTCATCCAAATGTGCTGCAATGTGGTCAGGATTGTTGACTTAAGTCTTTACGTTAATCTCTAACCGTCAAACTGTGAAAATCCTATAGCGACCCATGTCTATTGCATACAGGAATGTTCTGGGTTGTAAGACATTTCAACAGTTTCCTCAGTTGTAAAATAGGTCAAATTACACCAAAACTCTGCTATTTCATTGTTTAATTCTCTCAGAAAAAGTGAGATGACTGAACAAGCAGAGTCCTGAAATGCTATGCGCACGCTTAGTCTTTGGTTACACCCCAGCTTTTGCGCTGCTGAAAAATTGGTAATAATAAAATTATCTATTTAAAAAAAAACAACAACATTGAGAGTAGCTAATTATAATAATCAAAGAGCTTGTCACTTTGATTCAAGTAGCCAAATTCTGAGTTGAAGGGTGCACATTTCAACATGTTTTATTGGTAAGTTACTGGAAATTGTAAATCCTTATAATACACCAAAATCACAAGTCATCATCAAGCTGTAACTATTCAAAACAAAGTGTATTCCTAAAGAACAAAAAATACCATCTAAGAAAAAGAGAACATTTTAAATATATTTATATATATATATATA
Source organism: Poecilia reticulata (assembly GCF_904066995.2). Taxonomy (NCBI): domain Eukaryota; kingdom Metazoa; phylum Chordata; class Actinopteri; order Cyprinodontiformes; family Poeciliidae; genus Poecilia; species Poecilia reticulata. Next base: position 19,926,045 of record NC_088841.1, read on the forward strand.
AAAAAAGTACAAAATAAATGTAGCTAAAACCATTTGTAAAGAAAACGATAAATGTGTCGTATAACTAGCTTGTTGAACACTTAAAGCTTGAACACCTTACTGTAAAATACCAAATGAGATTGCTGGTTTTCAGGTCGACGAACGCATTTGGTGACTGAAGAACAAAATTCTTTACAATGACAATGGAGGGAGAGGAGAAAATGCATGTTTACTTTAAATGGACATTTCAGAGCATATTGTATTTGACATCGAAGGCAACTTTCTTAGGGGTGCATAATTTGGGGCAGTGCAAGTACAGTATAGAAGCTATTTTATAGATTTATAGATTAAAGTCCCACCTTGGAGGACTTTGTCTCTTGATAATTTGTTATAATTTGAAAACTGCATCAGTTCAAAATATTAGATTTGTGCATTTTTTAAAAAACATTTGGAAATCTCAGAGATAATCCTCTTATTGCGTGTCAGACAGAAAGAAGCAAAGATGAAGCTCTAAACAAAGCTACTGGTACATAGTGTAACAGAAGGAGTAAGAGCATGCAACGTGGGTTAAATACAGTGATATCAAAGAATTTGTTAAAAAACACTTGATTGGTTTCCTGCAGATGCAGAGAGGTGGGATGTTGTATGCTCTTCTTCTTGTTCTAAGAATTTCTTAATTTATCCATTATTTATTTGTGCTGAGCAATCACTGATACCGCTATAAATATATTTATATATAGGAGTTTTAATTTGACCAACTATCCAATGAACAAACACCTTTAAACTTACATTGAGTTTGCAGAGGACGATTTGAGTTAAAAACAGGGTGTTAGTGTGCGTGTGATGATACAAACACCAACAAATTGTCTCCTTCAAGAGCTGAAGATAACCTCCAGGATAACCAGGTCAATGATCACAACAATTTGGATAAAACAGGATGGATGACGGGGGGGAAAAGTCATGCCAAGTAGCGAGTCTGACTTTGGTTAAATAGATGTTGGTTAACATCGTGTAAACTGAACTATTCACACTAAATCAAAGAGTTGAGCTGAGCTAGTGGTTAGGACAGACGGTTTCTAAAAATTACTAGGTGTCGTGCTTGATCCCCAAAACTGCTGTGTCGTCCCTGAGGACAGTAAGGCTCAGTCCTGCTTCAGGTTTCTTGATCAGAGCCCAGATGTTGACGTCGTCGTTGTCCATAATGGAAATCATTCTCTCTACACTGAGTTCTCGTATGGATTTGCAGGCCAATTTCAACTATAAAGGTTGACGAATATTCAGCTCCACAAACAAACTTCCAGGGTAATCCTTTACAGATGCCGTTCTTCTATCTTCTGGTCCACTGTATGACATTTTGTTCTTTGCTTTAATTATTTTTTATTTTTTTATTTTTTTAACGCTATTAGTACATTATTTAAGACTGCATGGTAGTCTCCTTTAAGACAAACTGTTTTGACGTTGTGAAATGTCAGTCTGACTTTGCATGGATCTCGTTTTAGGACATACTAGAGCAGCGAGCTTGTGGGGTACCCATCTGGGTCAGCACTTTATCCAACCACTGGAGGGGGCCATTGAGATGCAGTTCGATCCAACAAGGAGTGCTGGTTACAGTCTGGCGTCTGTATAAAGAGGACATTCCAAAAGATAAGGGAAAATACATTTATACAAAAAATGCCAATTATTTTCTCAATTACACATTTAGTAAACTTTTCTTTTTAATACAATGAAACACTAATCTGATAGGAATCTTAACAGCCTATAGTGTTCATACACCAATTACAAATATTCCCTTCCCTTGAACCTTTTAAGAATTTGTCACTTTACCACAAAAAGATATATTTTTATCTTATTAGCACACACCACTAAACAGTTCTGCAGTGTTTACACATGGGCTTCAAAAGAAAAAAAAAAAGTTTTATGCATTTAGCACCTTGCCCTCTGAACTACAATGCAACCACTTGTCTTCACAAGTCACCTAAACCAGTTAGTAAAGGTGACCTGTGTGAAATTTCATCTCAGTATAAATACGGTTGATCGCAGAGTTTTGTTGGAGAACATCAGCAAACAAATGACCATCTGCCTAATTAACAGGCCAAATATGGACAGCATTTATCAAAGCAGTCGAGAGCCCCATGTTACCCTTAAGGGAACTACTTTGGTCTATTGGTTATGTGGAAGAATCTGTGGACAGGATAACATTTAGTTGTGCACTCCAAAAATTAGATCTTGTTACACTCTGAAACGCTAAGAAATTTTTACAAGGCAACAGTGATCTGGTAGGAATCTTAAAAGCCTACAGTTGTCCTGGATGACAGAATGATGGAATAATGAGTCTAAGGGCATAACTTACCTGTACTCTGCTCCCCAACCCTTGACGAAGCTCATTCTGATTGTGCACATTCTGGTTAGTTGGTACACTGCCTCAAAGCCCTGGTTGACCGACTGGGCTAGCAGGGCTGCAAACTCCTGGTTGTTAAAAATCTTCAGATTACAGCCTAAGAAGAGTAGAAACAAAGACCAATGCACCCAATAATTATTCTTCAAATTTTGACATGTTAAAAACTCTTCTGAAAACTGGAACAAATACTGTGAAATTATGACCAATCAGAACTGTTGAATTTACTTTATGTAGCTACAATTAGAGAAACAAGCTCTGTCACGTGTGTGTGGGTTGTCTACTGAAGGCCCTGAACATCTGCAACATCCCGATCTTCACTTTGCACGATTCTCAGTAAAGCGTCCTCTACCTCAACAATGATATTGCTCACCCAGTCCATTTGGCCATGAATTAAATGTTCAATGTTACATGGGTACAGATGAGTCAGTGTGTGGGCGAGTGTGTGACAAATCCTGTCACATTATGGAAGCTCTTTGTGGCTTTTTCAAGCTTTCGTTCATTCGTATCAGTTTACTTGGTGAATTTTAGTACAAACAAGACACAAAACATCAACAAAGGAAGTAAAAGAAAAATAATTTTAAAAAAAGAATATTTGAATGTGTATCAACCTGGTGGTATCTTGCAGACAGTAGCTGGGTGCCACCCATATCGCTGGTTGCAGTTGGGACTCTGAACAAAGATGGCACTGTCACTCAGGCACTCGGCAAATACCTCCCCTCCGATGTAATACAACCTGACACCACGGCCTGCAGAGGTTTAAACAAAACGTGAGGACAAGAAAGAGGGGGTGGGGGGGAATCCCAAGGTGATAACTTAAAGGCGGACAAGCTTAAAACTACACAGCCTTTCAAATTAGCATCATTAGATTTAATCATATTTACATGAGTGATAAGTTAAATCAGAATCTGAAATGTATTTATATCCCGTGAACTTTCTTTTTAAATTTCAGTGCGTCTTATTTGGATCTGAAAAATCTGAATTTGTAAGCACTTAAGTCAAATACATGTAAAACTAAATGCACCTTCTTTAAAGCAATTTGTGATTATTAGTACATTTTAAAAGGAGCAAACTCGTTACGAGTGAAGGTTTTAAAAAACAACAAATTTACACTATAATATTTCTACGTTATAAAGATGTTTAATTGAGAAGTCAGAGAGAATAATTCAGCACTGCCCCTCTCCCATCTGTTGCTGACATCAGCTATTACATATCTTCACAGAAAAGACTGATGGAAAATGTTTTCTGTCACCACACTAGAAGAGTGTAGATAAATAATAAATAAGCACCCTTTTTGTAATCGTAATAAGTTATAACCTACTGCCTACAGTCTATACCTATATGCCTCCTTGTCATCTCCACAGTGGCATTTCTGTTGACATTGCTGAGAAGGCCTAAACAGAAGCGCTCTGAGTTGGAGGGATCCGTGAAGCCGTCGACGGTCAGAGATGGCTGCGAGGCGTGGAAGGTCTCACCGACCCGCTGGTTCAGCTCGTAGTAAGCTATAGAGCACCAGAAAGCCGGTTCACTGTAGGTGACCGGCTGAAGGTCTGAGAGGAGAACAACAAAGAAATATTTGTTCAATTTGTATTTTAGGACCCCAAATTGTGTCAGTGATCCATTCATTTCCACGGCTGAAAAATTTGTTTAAGAAGTTAACTCACCGAGGCCATGACTGACCGGTGACAGAGCGCTTGGTGACATTTCTGCTGGTGAGCCTGGTGGGAAAACAATCACTTCTGCTTATTTCATTCTACTACAATCTTAAGTGAACAACAATATTGCTGTGAAAATCAATATTTTGTTCTGTCATTTTGGGACCAGTTATATTTAGTGTGACGATGATGTTACCTCTGCTACTAATACAAATGATTAATAATTTTTCATGGCGGAAAGGCTTGAAAAATCTATTTTGAACTTTGTTTTCTACCATAAATTGAGATTTTAAACACAGTGGGATACTGAGGGACACAATTTTATGCGCATTAACTGGTCTGAAATGGTCATTTTTGTATGCTTCAGAGGAGTTCAACAGAAAGTCCCGAACTACAACTATCAAATCTACCTGATTCCATACTTTGATTCATTTGCTGGTCGCTGGTTTCTCCGTCTTCACTCATGTATCCCGGAGGAGGAGTGTCTGTAAACAGGAAATAATTTAATGCATTTGTTTTCATGAAAAACTAATTAGTGAAGAGCTGAAATGTGGCCTCTGTTTTCCAAGCGCTTCCGCTTGGAAAGCAGAAAACAGGTTGAATACACAAACCTATTTTGTGCATTCAACCAGCTCCAACTTGATCTTACTTCTAATATGTTTTATTTAAGTTTTCATGTCTAACAATTAAGGCAGCTTTATGGCAGAAATGTAATTATTGCTGAACCAAAATCACTTAAAAATAAAATTGTATTGTAATTAAGTGATTATTATCCAAATGTTTTCCAAGGATTTTATAAGAGGAAAAACAATTTAAAACAATGAGTGCATTCAACTCTACAGTCAGACGTTGAATTGAATATGTTGGGCTTGTTAGACAGATTATGTGTGAAGATGGTTAAAGTACCCTTGTGCCCAATACAAACCTGGTATATAGTTGTTAGGAGGTTCTATGCCTGCAGGAAAGTTGGTATTTTCAGGGATAGAGTTTGTGAAGTCGTCTAGAGGTGGAAGCTCGGTCAGAATCTCTGCGTGGCGTGGCACCAACACAGGAGGCAGCACTAAGAAGAAAAGTCAGACAATTTGCTTTTCCCCCTATGCAAGTCAAATTTGAGGAGATAGAGACAACATATTTGAAAAACGCCATGAAGACGCTGTACAATGACAAGGAAGACACATACTACATGAACTTAATTCCGCCCTGCTAGTGCACATTTATTGGATAGAAAATAAATATTTTTCCAATTATCATTACCAGGCGTCTCCACTCTCTGGTAGTGGTAAGGATTGACACAAACTTCATCCTTCTTGAGGTTGAATGCATATTGGCAAGTGTCGATGGCCCTAAGCTCGTGGTGACTGTGAAGGTCAGGCCATCTCCACAGGCGGCAGTAGATGACATGAGGCAGGCCTTTACGATGAGAAACCTGAAGGCGGCCATCCAGTGACCTGATGTGACCGGGAAGGAAATAGGCAGATAGCTCAACTCAGAAAACTGGAAGAACAGTAGACAGACTCTCAATGCGTTTGTACAGCACTTGACTTTCAAGTTTGGTGGTGTTTATTGAGGTAATACGCAAAGATACAATAAACTATTGAGGTTAAATGCAAAAAAAATAAAAAAATCATTTTGAGGAGACATTATTTATACCTTAAAACGCAGCGTTTAACTACAACTATGAGTTCAATATCAAATTATTATTTTGATTGTAATAAAAAATTTTAGAAAGATTAAGCTGTTATAACTAAGCCACATGGCTCTTCTAGGAAAAGTGTAGTATAACGTTAATGTATTTTATGGAATTTTTTAAACCTACAAATAGTAGAACCAGAATGTGAAGTGGAAGGGAAGAAAAACTAAAAGTGTGCTGTGCACCAAGGCAATAATTTAGCCCACTTTATTCTAGACACCCTAAATAAAGTGTAGCACAACCAATTGCCCTCAGAACTCAAATAAGTAGATAGGAAAAAAAAAATGGTTCAATGGAGGAGGTTTGGTTCAATGATGAACAAAACATGGTGCTGGCAGCAGGGTGCTGTGAGGCCATGTTTGTTCAGTCAGTATAGGGAAAGTTGGTAAAAGTTGGTCTGTGTAAGGAAACACGGGAGAGCAGTTCTAAAAGCAAACCACAATCTGAGAAATACAAGACACTTCCAGGAAAACACTACACAAACAGCATGACCCAAAGTACATTAAGGTGTTAGAATGGCCTAATTAAAGTCTTGGCTGAGAACCAACTGAGAATGTCTTACTGAATGTGAGCTAGTTGGCATAAAATAAGGAAAACAATCAGTCTATGGATTTGCAGTCCTTAGCAAAATGCCCCTAGGCTGAAACTGTTTTCCTTTTCTAAAGTCTTGTCACTGAACACTTCAGGACATTCCAGACATTCTTTGTCAATACCCTAACTCGTCAGAGGGATTTGGTAACAGAAGATGGACCACAATATTGGTTATATTGCCATAATGGTACGGCTGATTGGTACAAAAAAAGTATTTAAGAATAAAAATAAACACATACAGGCTCTTCTCATCACTTACTCTGCAAATTGTTAAATGGTTAAAGTATTTCTACAATTGCAGCAGTAAAACCAACATAAACAATAACAAAGGACATGAGCACAAAATGCAATGGTAATGTATGTTTTAAAGCAACAAGTGAGCATTATTTTTATGCTTTTGTGTGAAACGGGAGATGCGTATTGACAGTGCATGCGAGTGTATTCACCTGCTATGGTCAGGGTATCCGTACATGCCTGTAGAGTCCCACTGCTCTATCGTGTGGCCTGAGCCCAGACCCCACAGTTCTGAGCAATTGCTACAGACACACACACAGGACAAGTGGAAAACATGATCAAAATAAAAGCAAACAGATGGTAAACATGAGGTGTTTCAACTTAAAAGAATGAAATCACAAATGTGTATAGTTGATATCTTGATAAAGACACACACACACACACACACACACACACACACACGCACACACACAAAAGTATTCGCTCACCCAATTCCAAAGTAATGGAATTCAGCTGTTTCAGTTACTTTTATTGTCACACATGTCTTTTGTTATTAAAAACAACTTCAAGCAACCAGGAACCCAGGCTTCTTTTATAAACATTTGTGAAAAAATACAAATTAATCCTAACCTGAAGGGTGAAATCCAACAACCTTGAAGGAGTTTTGGTAGCTTCCAAGAGAAAGGCGCTGCCTGACAGAACTGTTACAAATACAAGGTTATCTTTGTATTTTTGTGAAAGCCCCCAATCCGAAAATTTTTGCTGCACTGTAAGAAGATATGTTGAACAACTTTGAAATTATTTAGAATGAGGAGATTGGAAAACAGGCCTCCTCGTCCAACATTAATGGATCAATCAATTGCACTGCAATTGGCTGATCAATGCTGTAATAAAGCCAATGGATTAAAAATGGATGTCTCTTAACTTATGCATTTCAAGGCAGCAGAGCGAATACTTTTGGCAACATTTTCTTACTTTCCACTATGACCAAGCAGATGAACAATGACTACGTGACAATTTCAAATGAGATGAAAAGTGATATGATGCAATCAAACGGTGCAAGGAGCTGGAAGAGACCTAACATTTATCTAGGAACACATTTAGTTAACTGGGAAAAATACTCAACAATAAATATATTTTTATAAACTGAGTAAAACCTTTCAGTGATATAAAAAAAATTAAACCAACACGAGATTGATGATAATATGTAAAGTATAGAAGTTTGTCAATTTGTAGTTTCTCAACAATTAGAAAAAGTCTCACCCCTTATTTGAGTTGCACATGTACAAAAAAAAGGTTACATTCATGCATATTTCCAAGACAAAAGAAGTGAAATGGAAAGAAAGACAAATTACATAAATATATCTTACTGAGGATGAAGAAATTCAAAAACAAGGCTAAATGATTTAAATTGGAAAAAGAAAATCTGAATCTAAACATATTTATGTGAATGACCAAAATGTTGGTTGGTTTGTTGCAACTATGTTCAGGCAAAGAAAGGGAGATTTTTCACTTTGATCAAAATAATTGTCTTGCCTATCTGTACAGGACTTTCTATCTCAAAACACATTGACACACAACGTTTTGCAGGTACAAGCAGAAAAAGAGTTTCATCAAATGTAAAAACTGTTTTTCCAAGTGTCTTGCTCACTTGAAAGCTAAAAACAAACACCATTTACAGGTTTTCACATGAATTATGATAGAAGTAGATATGAGAAATGTTATTCAGATGCTCTCCTGACAGTCAAGCCCCAGTTCTTGTAGATGAAAACTACAAGACAATATCCAGAGCAATTAACTTTAGCTTCTATCAGACTTACTTTCTCACGTTAAAGGAAAGAATGATATGCATCAAAAGCCTGGAATCCTAAAAGTAAACTTGTGTGTTCTCCTGACATTTCAGAAAAGATGAAATGCTAAAATTTATTTTGTAGCAAAACAGGTCATTGAACTAGAATATGCAGAAAAAAAAGTGTGCCTCAACCGTGTCACACCTGAAAAAAATAAACTGAAAAGACTGACCTAAAAACTTCTCAATTCCTGGAACTTCTTGAGAAGTTTTACAACAACAATAAAACAAATAGACATGATTTTATAATCCCAACTTCAGAATTGGGTACAGAGCATAGAGATTTAAATCTGGGGTGAAAATATGCATCAGGAATAAATCTCATTTGGTTTGTCTTTTAAAAAAGCCATAGGTGTCATTTGTGCAAGCAATGGACAAATGTAGGAGCCTTCTTTTTGTCATGAACATAAAGGAGCACATATTTTGTAAATAATGACACTTCACTGCCAAGTTGGCACTTTTAAAGGACTTTCATGGAAACTTTTAGAGCAACTTTGCACCAAAAGTGTCATCATTTACTGAATGACACTTCGTGAAAACAGTCAGACATTCATAAAGGTTCGTTCATGTTCATGACAGGTGTTGTGTCGTGTTTATGATACTGTCGTGTCAGTCTTATGCACTCCCCGTTAAATAAAGTGTTACCATATTTTGCTGTAGTAAAAGCGCAAAAGTAGGAGCATAAAGCTCATTTCAGTAGATAACATTTTCATAGAATCTCTATACATTTTCAGGCTACTAAAACTGCCATTTCCTGTGAGTGAGATTATGATCAGCTCCAGCTTAGGGTCACATTGTTCTGTTCACAGAGAAAGCCCAGATGCAGATAAAAACACATCGTTTCTTTATCTTTTCTAGTGCAACCTGGCTCCAAAGCAATAACTCTCGACTGATAAGAATGTTTTTCTTAACAATAGAAGTGCTACGCCACGTAAATCACCCTTTTTTTTTTTTAGAGGTTTCAGATTCAAAGACAATATGCCACATCAACTTTGAAAACTTCTAAGTTTTGATGCACACAGCAACTCCCTTTCCTGTGCTTTTATCTGTTGCTGCATCGTTTCATTTCAATGTATCTTCACCTAAATGTGCTCCCAAACCTATCAGCTTCTGTGGCCGAGTATGTTTTACTTACAAAGAACATTGTGCTGAAACCTTCTTTGTACGGCATCAACAATTAATTAGGGCTGCGACATTTAGTGTTAGTAATTAACAACATTGAGCCAAAATTAGATTGCAGATGCTTTGCACAAAACCACATACATGTTTTCAATGCAAAACAGGAAGTTGCTGAAACATTATATCCACTTTCTGTTAAATTAATATTGTATACACAATATACATTATTCTAATTTGAGACTGTGGCTTTCTACAAAATATGACACCTTATGAACAAACATCCTGCAGGTAGACATGAACGGGAGTCCTAACAAAAACTCTTTATAATTTTTATTTATAAATTAAGCTATGAAGCATAGAGAAATGCAGCACTTCCCCTCACCCATCTGTTAATGTACACTGAAGGTCAGCTGACCTGTGGTCAGCTGGAAAAGTAAGACAAAGCTGGATTTTGGATCCAATGGAGCAGTTCAGTAAAGAGCTTTTCCAATAGTTTGAAGAAATCTGAATTACCTTTCAGGTCTAGTTCAAAATCAAAATAAAAAATAAAAGTACAGGAACACCTGGACTGAATCGTTCTATACTAAACAGATATTATTTTAAAGAGTTTGATTAGTGTCTGAAGACATAAAATGTTTCTGCTCAGTGTGGAATAATACAGTTTTTTGCAGCTTATTTGACTGAATGGTCCACATGCCCAATTCGTCCTTCATGATTCATTTTGATTTATTGTGATAACTTATACAACAGAGTGAGAAAAGAAGGTGTGCCAAAAGACAGCAGCGATGGATTAAAATACCTTTTGACCAATTAGAAAAAAATGCAAACATATTAGTCATCAGAAACATCATTAGCTGCAGCTATAATAAAAATATTCAATACAATCAAATGCCACCATTATGTCATCATAAAGAGCAGGGGCTACAATTATGTTTCCACTATTGTAAGGGGACGCAATCACACACACACACACAACAGCGAGTGTGAAGCGAAGGGGATGAGTGGAGATGTGTGCGGCACACTGCTTTAACCAAACTTGTTTTATTAGTCTACGTTTCTGAGGGGAAGTACACTTAAAGGCAGCCCAACTTAATCTGCTGGGCCTGTGTGAAGAAATACTTTTAAAATCAGATGATGTGAAAGTATCAAGTGGAAGAGGAAACACCATTTTTAAATATCTTAATTGATGTCCATCAAGTCAAATCTAGAACTGTTTCTGCTGGTGATAGGTGCAGGACATCTGTTTCCTCAAGCTGGGTTTCACTTCTGCAGCCTTCTTAACCTATGGCACGACACAACAGGGAAGTGAACCCACTGTTGCTCAACAAAAACTGCACTTCTGATGACCGTGTGGGTGCCCATCATCCTTTTCTTCACATTTTTGTTTCTTCATACACCGCTGCTGTGCTTATCAAAAATCTGTGGTGCTGGAGTGTGCATGCATGTGTGTGTGTGACGAATTAGCAACACAGGTTCTAAAAAGAAAATGCTCTCAGAGACAAAAAGATTTTTAGGCGTGTTTGTTCAAGGATTCCCACGATAACACAAAAGTTGGATATGGTGTGTTTGCATCTAAAAATTCTTGTCACCTGCCCTTACCTGGGTATTGTTACGCATTTTGTATTGCTGTTTTGTGCGCTGATGGCCTTCTCCAGCTCATCCAGCTGGCCGGTCTTCTTCAGCTTCTTCACCAGGCTTTTCACAGCTTTCTCGCACCATTTCTCCTCCTGCCCTCCTCCGTTCTGCTCCCCGACTCCACCGATTCCTCCGCCCGCTCCTCCACTCCCGGCCGGAGTCTTCTTCCATCCCAGGAGGCGCTTCACGACCGGGGGTGTGAAGGGAAGAATGGAGGACATGGTGGCTCTTGCTTTCTGTCACGTATGCACAAGGGTTCAGACGGCCCTTGTAACTTGATATCAGGTGAAGATTTGTGAGGATTAGGAAGATGAGGTTTAACTTCTATTGAAGCAAAAAAAAAAACTGCACCAATATAAACGGATTGTGTGCAGGTTCTGGAAAGCAATTTAAAACCTAAGGCATTGGTCTAAAGAGGTCCTGCGGGATCTTTGAGGAATAAAATGTATGGAGTTGAATAGAGCATCCAAGAAAAACCTAAGAAAAGACAGAAAACGGCAATCAGTGGAAGACAAATTTTGATGAGATTGTGCACATTTCTTTCAGAACAATAGACATTTTCCAAGAAACCACACGGCCTCAAGATCCAAGAATCTTCACAAGACAATAAACCAGGGTGGTAGTCAAAACACTACACACCCTGTTCTTAGAGGTGGTCCTAGACCATTAATTAGCTGCACTTTGTGCACAGAACTATAATCTGGTGTGTTCTAACCTCTAATAATCATACCTGTTTTGTTTCTCAATTGAAATAGGAAGATCAAATCAAACCTTGTGTACAACAGCTTTCTTCAACGACAGAGGAAAGCTGCAAATATATCTGTTTCAATTTAAACACCTGTGAGAATGTTCAGCTAATAAGCACTAATGGCATAATGCAAACAACTCTAGTTATATAATCCGTGAAAATGTATAAAACTGCCTGCGTATCCTTAAGTGGTGCTTCCTGACCTAGAAAAATTGCATAATGTCAAATTCAATAACGTATGACATCACAGTCGCTCATATGCTGCTCTGTAAAAATCAATGTTAACATCTGAAGTATGCCGGTCCATTTGTAAACTCATTGATTTTACTCTTAATGTTGGAAGACGTCCACCCACCAGCATGCTTATGCTCATCTTTGCTTCATGTGAAGAGGGAAAAAAAAATAAGCTGGGGAATCAAAAATCAAAGCCAATTTGATCCACATAAAATATTTTCATCCCCCTTAAACTCTTTCCCTTTAAGTCTCATGACAACATCAAACTTCATTGTGACTTCAATGAATTTTAGATCATAGAAAAACATGAAGCAGTGCATTCTTAATAGGGAAAGCAAAACTAAATGTATTTATTTTTTCTTAATTATCAGAAATCTGAAAAATGAGACGCACATTTGTATTCAGCCCGCTTCACTCCAATGCCCCTAAATAAAATGTAGCATCAATAGCCAATTATTTCTGAACGAAATCCTCCATCTAGCTCTTCCATGTGAATTATAAAAGCTTGCCCATCGACAGGTTCTTTAGGAATAGAGCTGTGCAGCTCCTCAAAAGTTACCACAGGCCTCCTCTGATTAATGCTCTCCTCATGTGACCTGTCAGGTTGCTTAGTAGAGCTTTTTTTTTTTCTCCCCAAATTTTAGATGATAGATTAAACAGTGTTAAATGGCAGTTTCTAAACTTTAAATACCTTCACAAATACACCCGTCTTCATTACCAAGAATAAGTTACACAAAGGCAGAGCTCAGCTGAAACTCCCCCGAAGTAGGACTTTTCTCATAAGCTCATACAAAGCAAATTAAAGTCTTAATTTGCTTTGTAAATTAAAGCTTTGGAGATCCACAATCTCCTCCAGCCTTTAGATTTCTGGAGCAACAACACTAATCAATAGCGCTTGAGAGACTCCTTTGTGAAAAAGAGCAATGCAGAATTTCTCAACCTAGCTGAGAGGGAAGACAGGATAACTCTCATCTGTGTGTTACTCTCTCCTAGAAGGAAATCCACATGCTTAACCTCTGGACTTCTTCCGAACTGCGCAGTACACAGAAAATAGTTAACTCCAAACGAGGCAGCACTGGCTTCACGTGGTCAAAATATTCCATAGGTATGTTACTATCACTGAGTCTGCAGCTTTTGTTTCAGCTCTGGTGCATTAAAAACAACATTCCTGATTCACCTGAAACGAGTATATTAGAGGATGCATTCCCACCAGCTCTGTTTGGTCTGATTTAATCAAACTCGAGCTCATCTGTCAAGAAAGTTCAGACTCATTTGGAGAGGTGTTAAATTTTGATGGGGAACTAAAAAGCAAACTGTGGTCCACCTAAGTCTTGGTACGGTTGAAGTGAAATCTTGTTTGGTAAAAATGTGTTAATGTCAAGCTGACTAGAGAAGGTTCCTAAAGCACCTTCTCTAGTGCTTTTGGTTGTGTTTACCCAGGGCATTCTGGGTAAACACAACCAAAACAAAGGTGCGAGCCCAGCACCAGCGGGAGAAATGTCTTGTGGTCTTTTACCAAATACAGAAGAAAAATCCTACAACCGCTAAAATCTAACACCACGCCATTTTTGTTTACATTTTGTAAAGAAGGAACTTGCACCCTTGTTTCGTATTCAGAGGTTTTTTTGTGATGTTTCCTTCAGTAGTTCTTGGTGCAGCACCACCACTGGCAAGGGAGGGGAACAGATTTTTCAAAAGGTTTGGTTGGCAGTGCAGAGTTCAAATGAAATCACATCAGCTGAAAATGTAGCAAATGTTGCAATTTTGGTTCAAATTCAAACTGAAATTGATTGCTTTTCACACTTGACACAGACATATCAGGTGTGAAAACATTATGAAACAAACTAAGTAGTCTGTTAGTTAAGATAACAAAAATTAATATTTAAAAAAATGTCTTTTTTACCATCAATAATTGAAAAAATGTCTTAATTCCAGAATTCTACAATAATTTTTATATTAAAAAGAATAAGCAGAATACCATTTTGTTCCCAAGCATCAGAATTTCTATAGCTGGTTTTAATAGTGTAAAAATTATATCTACAGTAATGAGCATGAAATAATTTTATGATTTTGGGTCATCAGTACTTTACAGGTTTAACAAAGGGGTATCAATGTTTGATGATTTTCCACCGTTAACACACCGTTTTATTCCATTTTAAATAAAATCCTTATTTTAAATCACAAAAAAGGTGTATGTTGCTGACAGGCGACTACATTAATAAATGTACCAACAACAGCAGATGTGAAGAATACAATACTGAGTGCTTCAGAGAGAGGGCCTTTCATGCTGTTGTAATAATTACTCCAGCTAAAGGTTAATACACAATCGAGAGGGAGTAATTTCCTGAAACAACAGAAGCCTTTGTTGTTTGTTAAAAATACCACCAAAACGCAGTGTTAAGAAAGAACCCTCATACTAGGTATAGTGCCATCAGTTTATGTTCCAGTCACTAGACCTGTAGTCACCCTGCTGCCTAAAAAACAAGTTTGTTTGTTTTTTTCCTGTAGCCATTAGCTTAGAATTCAATTCATTATCCTTTTATTGACTTCCTGTTTGTGACATAGCTGTGGCATGAAGTCAAGTTTTAGGTCTGACCAAATCTACATTTTATTTACCTAGAGTTGATATTTTTTTTAAATGCAATCTCAATGTTTTCACATACCTACAGGTATCTTTCAACACGTTATAATACAATACACAGTTACGAATGACAGTTTCCGCAAAAAAGCAAAGAAAAAAAAAACAAGAATTGAAATATGTAACTCTATATAATGAATCAAAATAGTAAAGCAGTTTCCTTTTCTGTGTTAAATTCCTGGAATTAATTGGTTTTATCATATTCTAATTTATCTACATACAAAAAATAAAAGTGATGGAATAAATCTGCTGATGTAAATGTGCAAGAACTAAGATACCAGTAAAAAACTATTTTGTCATTCACGTTTGTTACAAATTGCCAAAGTGGTTCATTTAACCATTTCTAGCTTTATGTTGGAATGCATCTTTCGATGAGTATCTCCCTTTGGGTCCCATCTTTTTAAATGTTTCAATCGACATCAATGCAGGGACATAAATTCCCCGAATTTAGATACTACAAGCTGAAACTTTCTCCATTTTAAACCAGCACATAATACTAATAGTATTTATTTAAAACGGAACTCCGATTTTCTTTAAAACCAAACCATTTGTTTTGACAAGCAAGCCTATTGAAAATGTGGCAAGCATACCTAGCTACACCTTTAATAAATGTGCCAGCACCATTAGATGTTGCAAGAATGCATTACCGAGAGCTTGAGGGAGAAGGCTTTGATGTTGCTGTGGTAATTACTCCAGCTAAAGGTTAATACACAAATGAGAGGAAATAATTTCCTGAAACAACAGACGCCTTTGTTGTTGGGAATACCACAGGAACAAAACGCACTAGGAGCCCTCAAAGTAAGAGGGAAAAGTCTCTACGTTAGCTGATTAACTGAGAGAGGAGGGAAAAGGTGATGATATGGCTACAACGTATCCCAGCTCCAGCTATCAGGGTCTTGTAGGAAATATTAGCTCCGTTGTTTTGTAAGCAGAGTCTGGTTTTGTGTGAGAAACTGCGTGTTTGGGTTACTTCTACTCCGAGGAGAAGATACACACGATCTGAAGAATAAGCTAACGCTAACGGCGATTCAAAACAACCCCATGGCTGGCGACTTTGGCTAAAGTCAGACAAAAGCGAGTCTAATTAAATGCTGGATGTCCATCCATTAAGTACAAATAAAGAGAAAAACATAGGTTTCTTCACTTTAAAAACGACTGATAACGTATTCTGCTTGGCAATATAAAGAGTGCGAAAAAAAAAAGCTGCTAGCAAGCTTGCTACTGAGTGCCACAGACAAATAAAGAGGACTGTTGAATGTTTAGTCACCGCAAAAAAACAAAAAAACGACTTCAAACATACTTTGAAATACACTTACCCAGCAAAAAGATGGAATGTGGTTGACTGGTCATTCAAGTACCTGACAGAAAAACCTGGCCGTTCATTTTAAATACACGTAGCGAGAGTAAAAAACTGTGTTCTCCTCCTCGGAGCCACCGGAATGATGGCCCTTCATTCATAGCTCAACCAAACATGCATCGCTACACGCAAAAAACCCCACTCAAAGAAGCCTCCTGAAGTCCCGCCTCCTCCTCATTTCTATTGGCTAAATCTTGGGAATCAGCGAATAACAAATTGAGAGATGTTCATTCTATTGGTCCCAACATACCTCTGTCATGCTTTAACGCCAACAATGGTGTTTTTGCAGTTTTGATTTTGATCAGTGAGAATTTAGTGGATACTTACAGCCATTCATATTTTTTAATATAGTGCAGTAAGCTACAATTTTATCATATATTTGCTTATTTCTCAGAAATCAAATTAAAAAAAGAAAACTCAAAAGTTAACTGTTTGACAAATGTAGTTAACAAAAATCATAGATTCAGTTTCTCAAAAAATATGGACATTTCATAACACATTTGTTTATTTTTAAAACAGAAATTGTATTTTATGTCTGTGTTACAGTCTATAAAAGCGTGTCAAAGTCTGATGAAGATGACTTGACGGCTGCCCAGCAGACAAAAAGGATGAACCACCATGACCACAAGGCCATTGTCAGAAACGCATGTTGTTGATTGGATTCAGTTTAAATTCCATCATCGAAAAGTTTAGTGTAAGGAAAAAGTGTGGTTTAAAAAATTTATACAAGCAAAAAGATATTTGGAGATTAAGTAAAGCCTGTTCAAGAAATTGAGAGATGTTCAAAGTTCTCTTTTCAGATTAAAGTGGGCCAATGTATTTTAAAGTCAGCGTATGTATTGCCAGTAAATTTTAGAGCAATTCATTCTTCTCTCTAAGCTTTTTGGAGATGCTGATTTTATCCTGACACCTCCTCACTCTGGTAATAATGCCAATAACTATATTAATGATCCGTTTACTTGA
>NC_088841.1:19950722-20148953 GCF_904066995.2 Poecilia reticulata
ATATGAAATGCAGGTGGTGGAAAAAGTCAAGTCTTGCCTCAGTGTTTACTTGGGTTGAGAAATGTCTTCAAGATGCCAGTAATTAATTCGTTTTAGGCACCAGTCTTGTTAAAAGAAAAATGTTTTTTAAGCATTCTTATTTGTTGTTTTCAGTCAGTTCTGTATGCATCAAAAATCTCAAAAGAAAATGAAAAAAATTTAAGGGGTTTATACCTGAAAATATAAAACAAAATAAAGAAAGAGAGACCAAAACAGCCAAAATATGAAACAAACATGATAGATTACCAATTTACTCAGGTCCATTTAAGATGATTTTTATTTTCCACTGAGCGATTTATTATATATTTTTTTAGTTTAGGGGTTTAAACCACAAACTTCCAATAACTTCTAGAACTCGGTGTTATTTTATGCATGCGAATGAGACATCGCCAGTAGAAATGTTTCGACGTTCTCTGTGCTGAGGACCAGACTATCAAAGTTTGAGAAAACTAAAACGCAAAATAAATGCATATACAAAATAATCCAGAGCTATTGGACCAGATGTTCAAAACTAGCTAAATACATATGCATATGTAGACCTCCAGGTCCCACCAACAGTCGCCATGACAAGCCTCTTCCCTTTTTCTTTGATTCTGAATCATTGCTCCCTCCTCTTCTTCTTCCAGGAGTTTTTTTTAAGCATTACAGACATATCCAGATCACTTCATATGTTGTTTGTCAGTTGATCTCCATGCATTTACTAACTACGCCAGACAACTGCTCTTTCAAGTGTCAGCTCATTACATTGCTAAATAACCAATGCGATATGTCAGACTGCTCTTTAAGTCAAGTTATTAGCTGAACTGACAGTGTTGCTTCACTGCAATTGCCCCTCATTCTCATATTTGAAAAGGTCAAGCACATTTAATGACGGCTCTCAAAGGATTAATCAAATTTTTTTTTTTTTTTTGTCATTTATCTGTAATGGAAGGAACTCATTACAGCACTTGAAATGATGTGATGTAATGGAGGGCTTTTCTGTGAACTCTCTTTAATTTTGCTGCTTCTTAGGGAAGTCAAGTTGCTTTTGGATGAGTGGACTCGGTTAAGAATTTCCATTACTGATTAAAACGCATACACCTTTAAAGCTATAGCTATCAATAGCCAAATACCACTTTGATAACAGAATCATTTTAAAGGTTTTACGCTTAGAGTTCCCCAATTCTTAAGGGATTCAACTGAGGGGGCGTTTACACGACAACGATCCAACAAAAACGGCACTTTTGTTCCGTTTTTGTTGGATCGTTTACACGATAACGTTTTGATTACGATCTGTGTTTACACAGTAACGGTGCACATCGAAAACGTGTAATGCTCTCGCTGCGCCTAGTTGGTGCTAGGTTCTTTGAAACTTTGAAAGTGTGCATGTGTTTAAAAAAAAGTTGTACTTGAAGGCATGTGGATTTCCGTGAGAGAACACGCATTGTGTGCGTCTGATTAGGGCGCATGCAGTTGGAAAAAGTGGAATAACTTTGCCGAAAAACCTTGTTTGAGCTTTCACGGTGTCTGTAGCGGCCAGGACTGGAAGCTGTTTATTGTTTTTACCTTGGAATGGCCAACAGTCTGTTATTCCTATATCAATTTGATAAAATAGGAGTTCCCGCACGTCCCATATCCGTGTCCTCTGTTACCTTTTTCAGCAGTTAAAACAGTTTTATCCGTCGCTAACAAGTCGTAACCTGTTTTTCCGATCCGCCTTCAAACGCAACATGAACGCTGAGACGCTTGCGCTGGGTTTACACTTGTGAGGCAGCGAAGGAGACCTGATGCTGCTGCTGCTGCGCAGGTGTGTGTTAGAATCATGGCAGCAAACCAGCAAAACGTAAATAACTTGGCACAGTTTTTCCCCCGAACTAACCGACTGAGTTGAGTAAAGCTGTTGGATGCAGGGGATGATAGCTAAAAGATGACTAGCTAATATCAATACAGCATGTTAAGCTTGTTAACAAGTAGCCTGTAGGCTGCTGGTGTTGTTGTCTATGTTCAGCTACGTAGATTCATTTTGCCCCCCAAAATAAGTCGGTGCCCCTCCTGTTAAACTCGTCTGAAGCCGGGCTGGTCCTGGTCCGTAGTTCTCTAGATAAGAGCGCTGAACAAGCAGCCGTGTATTTTGCCACCTGGGCGGTGCGGAGCGGTGAAGAGACGCTGAGGGAACCGTATCTGATGGGGAAACAGTAACACCAGCATTGTGAGTAGTTTCTTTTTCTTCTGTGGATTGTAGGAAGCAGCTATGTTTTGCGTCATACTATGCATGAGCTGGTCTGGAACCCGTTTTCAATCTGTGCCGTTGTTAGAGAAAACATTCGGTGGTTTCGTGTAAATGCACACTACAAACGCAACAAAACTCTTCCGTTTTCCCCCGAAATCGTTGTCGTGTAAACGGGGCCTGAAAATATGCTAAGTGTTCAAATATAAATAATTGAGGTAATTTTTTTTATATAGTGATTGCCTTCTATGCAGAGATAATGATGGGAATGATGGGATGCACTGTTGAACTAGTTCAAAAAATATTTTCTTTCAACATTGTTGCGTGTAAAGGAGGAACTTATTTGCTGTCAGATGTCTTTCGGTTGAATTATTTTTGCAGTAAGAACTCAAAATAAAAGGTAGAGTAAACTCACAGGGCAAAGCATTGTGAGAAATCTCTCTCGTCAAAGCAGAATTGTATACAATGATATATATGAGAGTTTTTATTTTGCTTCATTTCTTCTTATGCAGATGACAGGATAGTCTCAATTTTCTAGCCTGATACAAACATTTTTTATTTTTTTTTACAAAAGTCTGACCCTGTAGTGTGGTAAGCACTCTTTCTCAAATATATAAAAAAAAACGTTTTTGGAGTGAACCAAAAATATTGCATTTCTATATTTTGTATTTGAGGTAAGCGAAGTAGAGACAATCCACCCCCCCCCCCCATACAATACAGTGGGAGTTACTAACTAGGGCATCATGACCACAGCAATTTCAACTCGGTTCCAACTTGGTTTATTTAACAGATAGATAATGTGATTATATATTTATTAGATTTCTTTTATTCTGATTAATCTTTCAAATTCTAGTGGGTGGCATTAACTACCAGCTTTTTACCATTAATTGCTACGTCATTTCACCTGAATACAATTCTTTTTAATCACACTGAAATTTTCTGAACATGAATACTTTGCATATGACTTAATTCTGTTGAGAATTGATTTTACAGAAGAAGTGAAAGCAGGGTGGCTGGAAGAAGGCCAAGTTTTTGTCTGTCCAAAACCCTGAGCTTTGGCCTGCATCTTGTGAAAATCAGCTTCATAATCCAATAACATTGTCGGCCCTCTTATTTCAGAGCAGCACTGCAGTCAGCGGTTCATTTCTTAACTTTTCCCTATTTTCTGTTTTGTACGGCCAGGGGATTACTGGCTCGGCAGGAGCCTTCCCAGGGGTATTGTGCTACTAGATGGCCTGAAATGATGTGCTGCTCTCTAACCAGTGCCTTTCTTTAAATGTCTGTACTTGACTCTTACACTGTCACCCCATTTAGATTTTTTTTGTCTCAATAATTGCACGCACCCTTTTGTCTTCTGTTTTCCCCCCATTTATCTGGTTTCATTAAGACTTCCCTGCTTTCCCTCTGATATGATCGTGAATGTACTTCAGACGTACAGTCTGTCCATCCATCCGTCCAAAATGCTCATGAATTTCAACAAGAATGTTAATTTTGCCTGGCCACTTTAATATTATTGTCATGTGTTTATTTTAGAAATGGAGTCTTCACAAAGTTATGAAGAGTTAATGAGGTAGCAATTAAGAACCAACTAAATTTCCCTCGAGTCCATTGTGCGGGACAGAAGATATGTGAGTGTCATCAATATTAACTACCTAGGACACGGTCCCCATCCATCATCCTGGCATCCGAAGCACTTTGACAGTGTCATCTATTACACATTCAATATGTTACTTTTGTGAAATGATACATGTTGATTTTGCACAAAATTAAGATTACATGCGTAAATAGATGAGGCATACTTGGTCTTTTCACGTTGTGAATTCATTTATGTTGTGTTGGAAAAATATCTGAACGTAAACAATAAAACAACGTTACACAGCAAAATATAGAGATTATCTGGCATAGCTCATGGGCAAGTTTAAATCTGGATATTGCAGCAAGTTAAAACGTTTCTTCCTCTCTCTGCTGTCTGTGTCTCTCTCTCTCTCTTCCTCCTCCAGTTTGTCTGTCACACGCATCCTCTGCTATTTATTTGCTTTGAAAGACTGTTGATCTAATACATGAAAGACAACCCTCAGCGAGCTCAGGCGGTAATGAAAAAATGTTTATATGCTACAGGCTCTTTTTCACCGGAGTCGTTCTCTGCTCTCAGTTTAGAACCGCGCAAACCTTAGCCGGTCCTTCATGTAGCAACAGTGGGTCTTTGTAGTTTGGGTTTCTGAACTCGGTAGCGCAGGAATGCACTGGCACATCTTTCTTCTCAATCTTTTATCAGGTTTCTCTTCAAAGTCTTCACAGATGTACAGGGGCTCATATAAACACAAATAAAAGTTGTTTAATTATTGCAATTATCACCGTCACGATGTGTGTTTTCTCAGTAACGGAGGACGCACTCGGTGAAGGAAGGCGGGAGGCTGATGAATGTTTAAAAAAATAAAAAATAAAAAAAAGATATATATATATATATATATATATATATATATATATATATATATATTTGACTTTTACTGTAGCCCATTATCTCAGATTTGCTTTGCAAATTACAGTTTATCTTAGCATTGTAGCATAATTAACATGGTTAATTTGTATGTGCAATTTTATTTTTGATTTAAAATGAATACATTGACAGGAATGACATGAAGCAGAATGCTGGTTTTAAAGAAGGCTTACCACATTTATTTCTACATGTTACATAGCAAAACATACCTTTCTTAAACTTGCATATAAGGTCGTGGTGGCAAAAAAAAGTAAAAAAAAAAAAAATAAATAAATAGTCCTCTCTGAGAAGTTCAGCTATCACAGACTGGAGTGAGACATGCCTACTATTTGACATGAAAAAGCTTTTTTCACATTTATGTGCACAGAGGGGAAAATCCGACTGCAGTCACGTATAAATTGAGTTTAGGGTGTGAATCACTGAACAGGATTTTATTAATGCCGAAACTAGTTCAAAGTCAACAGCGGTCCAAAAACAGTATTTGTAGCCTATTGGTGATTTAAAACTTGCAGTCAATCACTGTACACGTAATGAAAATGGATTGTAAACACTTTAGGATTCAGACTGTATTACATGAAGAAAAAAATGTGTTGGCATAATGATGAAGTCTGTTTTATTTATAAGGGAAGAGAGCAAAGTTGACTTAGTCACCCTCTGCACACCACCACGCTGCATGACAATGCAGGGTTTTACTTTTTAGTGGAGATTAAGATGACTTTCTTGTAGGGAAAAATTATGGAGGAGAAACTACACAACCAGCAGCATTTAGGAAATTGTCAGTTGTTGAGAAAACCTGAGTGGCGATGTTTGGACTCTGGTGTGTTTGGAGGCTGGAAGCAAAGACTTGGAGATCAACAGGATAAAATAACTACACCTCAACTTTTCTTGTCCCTGAATTTTACTTGGATACTCGGATGGGTTATACATATGTGCTTGTACAAACTAGATGTACAAGCAGTTGGGTTTTGGCATTGGGCCTTACTGCACCTGCTGATGCTAAAGCCCTGAGCAGTAATGTTGTGGATACTGCTGTACCACCGGTAAAGGCAGCAGCTCACCTCTGTGCATGTGGTGGGTAAAGGCTGATGGAGATATATTCTTGACCGAGGAACAGCACTGATTTCCCAGGCAAGCTCCCCTGCTGCTTGGCCATAAACAGATGTGATGGTTGCTTCTGAATTTCCTGTTTGAACTGCTGTTTGATCTTCTAACATCTGAGGAAGATGCATTTAAGCCCAAAAGTAATCATACCTCTGGCAGATTTAGGTTTAAAGATTTAAAGTTTAATTTTATCAACACGGTTTTTTTTTCTGCTTGGAATTAGTATTAACATTTTTGAATACAGATACAAGAGGTTAAACACAGTTCCAACAGGAGAGGTAAGGGTATGAATGAGAAAGTTATTTGAAACACTCAGTCTGTAATGGGAGCTGAAAATTAGGCTGCCGACTTTAAAGCCTAACTGTATAGATATGATGTATCATCAAAATATTACTGAAGATATGCAAAAACCTGGTCAGCTATTATAAGAATAATTTAATTTCTACATTGCCAATAATTGATTTTCTGTTTTATATTAAGTTAAAACAGAAAAATATATATTGTTAAAAAGGACAGTACTTGTTCATCTTATTTTCCGTCGGAAACAAAACTATTGGTTAGATGAATTTAACTTTAAATCTTAATTTTCTAAATGTACGGATAATTTAACAGGAGACCTACAGTGTTTTGCCAGCACTATCAGTAGGGTTACTCTATATCCTTAATGTGACTTTATGTTTTTATTTATGCAAGTATGACAATATAGGTTGAATTTATTGTGAATAAAGCAAGTAGTGTCAGATAAAGTAATTAGATAGGCATGATATTCATCTAAAAGTATTTGCATGAAACATAGATGCATTTATGACAAAATATCAACATCCATGTCCTCCATCATGTCGTTTAGAAATTGGTATATCAAAACAATGCCAAAAAAAAATATATATATATTATATATATATATTCCCTTCTCACCCTCCGCAGGTGGTCTGTTTCATCCTCTGAGCTCGGGTCCTCTACCAGAGGCCTGGGAGCTTGAGGGTTCTGCGCAGTATCTTGGCTGTGCCTAGAACTGCACATTTCTGGACTGAGATGTCTGATGTTGTTCCTGGGATCTGTTTGAGCCACTGCTCCAGTTTGGGGGTGACTGCCCTGAGGGCCCCGATGACCACAGGCACCACTGTGGTCTTCACCTTCCAGGTCTTTTCCAGTTCCTCCCTGAGGCCCTGGTATTTCTCCAATTTCTCATGCTCCTTTTTCCTGATGTTGTAGTCACTTGGTACTGCTACATCCACCACAACGGCTTTCCTCTGTTCTTTATCCACCACCAAAAAAAAAAATAAATAAATATATATATATATATATATATATGCACTCTGGATGCAGCTTCATTTTGGAAGCATTATTTATCCATATGCCTGAATTTCCTTAAAAACAACTTAATTGACAGGATACAGACAAGATCATGGGCAGGAAGAAACACAAAGTGGAATTTGTTTTGGGGGAGCACATCTCTTACCGTCATGCTGTGTTGTAGGCCTTTAATGGCAGCCTGTGAGGTTGTCCACCGAGTTGCAGGCAGGAACCGGGCTACCTGCCAGAGGGTTGTACGTATTCCTGCTGCAGATGAGCTGAGAGGAGTAATGAGGGCTTTGCTTGTGTGACCGGTTGGCTTCCATGCCTTCTGTCAAGTGGTTGGCAGCCCTGAAGGAAGTCCCCGAGAGATTATGCAACCAGCAAAAAAACAAGGAAAACTACCTAAACAGGTAATTTACATGCTGCTTGTTTCATCAAATGGCTACATGAAAGAAATCATGTATGCCAGTGATTAAAGCAGAATTAATTCTGACCCTTTTCTGCTTTGCTTTGTCTTCATATGATGGAGGTGCCAAACACAAAAAGAATGTTAATCAAAGGAGTAGATGAGACAATTCAATTATTTTTCTTAGTCCCAAAGAGGAATTAGATGTAGTAACTCATTATGAAGTTTTTTTTTTAAAGTTATGTAACTGCAGGGAGGAAGCATCTCCTTTAGCTATCTGTATTGAATAAAAACTGAAAAATCCTCTGACTGAAGACACTGAATTGTAGATTTACCGTTTTTCATTTTATGAGACTTCTTTCCAATCTGTTGCTGAGGTGAACGGCAAGGTGTGTTAGAAAAACAAGCCAGCAACAAACTATTTTTCCTTGTTTCTACATTCCTGAAAAAAAAAGCAAGGGCATGTCGCCAAATGGATGCTTTACAGTGCTGTAAGTGCCACCAGTTTAATGAGGTACCACATTTCAAAGAGGAAATGGTTTACAGCTGCAACTTTCAGGGATTGGGATTCTACTGGATACCAAGCTTGGCCCTGCTTGAGGAGTTTCAAATTGTATTTGAGACGTTGGGGAATATTCGTATTATTTTTCTGTTTCAGAACTTTAATAATCCAGTTTCGGAGTAAAGAGAACACACTACTCTTCTTACCACTCTACATCTTTGACAATGCTATAAATACTATTTGACATACTGTATTTCTGCTTCTAAGATCCACTATAATTCCCCTTGTAACATTCATGTTGAAGATGAGATTGTTTCCATTCTATGCCAGAAAGTGTCCCACCAGCTCTCGAGATGACCAGCTACTGCAGGGTCATCTAGTAATTTCTGCAGATGGCAGAACCCTGACTTATACTTAAGACCTGAAGTGAGCGCGGTAAAAAGGAATGCTGAGAGTACAGTCCCCTGTGGCGCTCCTGTGGCACTGATCTGGTCAGACAAATCCTTCAGTCTGTCTAACTGTGGCGCATTTGTCAGGTAGTCATTAATCTGGCAATTAATGCGGTATCGAGCTGTAACTTCTGACATTTATATTCTGTTTTCAAAGCTAACACCACAAGATGGAAATGAGCGTCATCCATTTCTTTCCTCATACATTTCTTGGCTTCTCCCATCTTGTTTATGCTAAGGAAGCAATAGATGTTCACACAAATGCCAAAATATATTCCATCATTCTCCTCCACTTCCATGTGAATTACTGACACAAGCTACAGCAGTCGAGGCATCTCAGCATTTGTGCAGATGTCAGGATTGTGTTGTGTCTGGGATACTTTTTTTGTGAACGTTAAGTTAAATGTTGGATGCGAGGCTCATCTTATTCTTTGCTGCACACGGCCTGCTCAGGTCCAAAGTTCTTCAATCTCACAAAGTGTCACTTGTCAGGAAGTTAATAATCCAGAGTCGATCTGAGAATGTTCACGAATAAGCCTAAAATGATCCTCTAGATGTATGCTTCTTTGTCCAGAAGAGGGTGCTGAAGCACATGGAAGTTGGCTGATGACTACTTCCTTAATCCGAACCCAAATGACTTTAAGTAAGCTGCATCAGGATATGACATTTGTTTACTTGTTCAGATAAGGAAGTGAGAGAGATTCTTGGATATTATTTTATTTATAAAAGACAAGGAAATCCTCCAGTAAAGAGAACGTTTTCAATAACAGTTTAATCTCTTTAGCGCTCTTTAGAAAAAGAAAACTGTTTCCTTTATTGTTAATCTGATTAATTCAGTTTGATGGGTAAAAAGCTCATTATAACTGGAGAAATGTTGATTCCCTGCAGGAATGCAACGTGAATGCTGAGAGTTGAATATTTTTAGTGAAAACTGAAGAAGCATTTGAAGTCAACTGCAGACTTGCAGAAATGTGAACGTAGTTAAATGGCGAAAAGTGTATGAGGGGGGAAAAAGTGGAGGAACTCGAGAGTTTTGATACAGCATTCACACTAATATACTAAGAGGTCACCAGAGAAAGATAAAAAAGTACTTTGCATTATGTTGGGAATGAATTGTGCTTGAGACAGATTTAAGTAAGCTAACTGAGTCGATTGGTCTTCATCAGGAGTTATGCCCAGCCTGCAGAATTTGGCTGCATCCTCTCATTGAATGCAAATGGTGTATCCGCTATTCTCACATTTCTGTACCACATATATATTTTTTTTTTTTTCTCACTGAGGCTGGGGCATCCTGATAATACACTTCTCTCCACTTATTCTTTTTTCCCCCACCTATCATTGATCTGTCATTGAATGCCAGTCTTTTCTGATCTTCAGCATTTTCCATCTCTGGAAGATTTATTCCCAGTTTGTGTGTCAAACTCTTCCATCTCTCTCCTGCTCACCTTCACCTGCTGCTATCTTGGAAATGGATGAGATTCAACTGCTTTTCAAAGATGATTTATATAAATCTTTCACATGGCATATCATGAAGGTCCAGAGACTGGCTAATGTGGGTAAATTTTTAGCACTAAATTGCCCAGAATGAGTTAAACCCTAAACCACAGAATCCATTAACATATTAGGACTTGCACTTCTCACCTGTACCAAGTATCCCTTCCCAGATCTGAAGGACTGAAAAACCACAAGCAATTCTTTTCCGGATTCAAATGTAATTAAAATACCAAGTAATTACACATATTTGTAAGATTTGTAGCTTGTTTTGAGTTTAAAAATCCAAACATTTTTCTCTTTCTTGGAATTTAGCAGCAAGGACAAACATCCTTATACAGTTGACTAAACTATGCATCATTTCAGCAAAGGCAGTTAAGGGCCTGACATGCACATGTAAAGGCTTATGAACATGTACAGGGTTGCTTACTGAAACGCACACAGTCTCTGGGCGTCACATCTGTCTAGTTTAGCATCTTCCTCCAGGACAGATGGATCTGATTTTGACTTGGAACCAGGGCTGTCACTGCCATCAGCTGAGTTTGACAGTTCAGAAGAAAACTGTGCCCATTGTATCCTGAAGGGTCCAAAAGTTTACGTAAAACTTCAGAACTAAGACATTTCGTTCTGTTTGTTGTGTGTGTGTGTGTGTGTGTGTGTGTGTGTGTGTGTGTGTGTGTGTGTGTGTGTGTGTGTGTGTGTGTGTGTGTGTGTGTGTGTGTGTGTGTGTGTGTAGGTGTTTATTTTTATAATTAATACATTATTTATCTAGTAGTTAATTGATGAGGTGAAAAGACACGGTGGACCTCTGTGAGAGGCAGTAAGGCTGCATGCGATTATCACATGACTGAGTCATTTCAAGTAATTACAGTTTAAAAAAATGATACATAATCTTTCCACCTAATCTAGAGTTTAAATTAATATCACATGTCCTAGTTGGGGATGAAAGTTTGAGTTAATCTAAAGATGACAGATCTTATCAATCAATTTGCAATTGGTCAATAAGTCGATTTTAATTTTCTTAAAATCCTCAGTTTTCCCTTGTATCAAGAGGGCCAGCCGTCTTTCTGTAACATGATGAGCAAAATCTTTCTTGTGCTGAATTCAATGAAAGAAGTGCATCATTACATTTTAACAATTTGTTGTGCTAGCCATAATAAATATTGACAAAAATGTCTCATGCTATTAAATGTAGAAATATTTATGAAAGTGGTTGCGAGAGACAAGGGTGTATAGAGGTTGGATGGATGGATGGATGGATGGATGGATGGATGGATGGATGGATGGATGGATGGATGGAGTTCCCCCTGCAGTCGGTGGATCGCTGCATCCATCTCTGTTGTGTCCCTGAGCAAGAAACTTCACCCACCTTGCTTGTTGGTGGTGGTCAGAAGGCTGATTTAATTTAATTTCATTTGACAAATAAAAGATGAAAATTATTAAAATATGTGAAACACTTAATCCCCCATATTCATACGTAGAGAGGAGGAATACAGACTTGCGAAGCGGACAGAAACCCTGATATAGTCCTCTGCACTAACTTCTTGTTGCATTATCGTTGCTTTCAAAGGAATGCTAAAACTTGGCTTCATGAAGTGCGCTATCACCACAGCTAAGTCACTAATCAATTAAAATAATTCCAGTATGTAAATTCTTTAAACCCTGGATGTTGCCCGTTACGAGAATCCATTGGAGTTGCATGATGCGCAACTGATATTCCTCTCTGTTCCTGTCATGATGTAAGCACACTCTGTATTCTGAGTGGCCTTTTCAACAAGATGTTCTTTTAATCAAATGATTTTTCAGAACTATAGCTCTGTTACTTTATAATTGGGTATGAAGCTTTTTGTGACGACTGGTTTGCAATATACTCAACTCTTAAACATGTCATCTAATTAAAGTCCTTCAAATAAAGATGGGTACTTCTATTAGGAAGCTGATCTCTTTCACAGGCTCAAACTCTGAGCAACAGAAAAACCCCAAAGCCTTTCGCAGTTGGACAGCTTTTCCACCGTAAATTCATCTTATGAAATTTCAAGGTTCAGTTATTGAACTAGAGGAATATACATTTTACCATAGTTGCCCAATCTTGCCAGCTGCTGTTACATTGAAGAATCTTTTTTGGAAGAATGATGCAACAAAATTGACTAAATATGTATCTGAATTTCTCCATTTTGGACACTATGAAACTACAGCAAACAATACAAAAAACACACACAGAAGAAATATTGACCAGAGGTGTATGTCAGTAACCTCTTCTTAATTTATGTATTTGTTACTTCTACTGTGTAGTGTCAGTGGATTACAGTTCACAATGCATATTCTCACTGCAGTCAAAGTAGATTGTGGAAAGTAGCAGTACTCCAACGAGGTAAAAAGAAGAGAAAGATTAGGTTGATTGACCAGACAGGCACTTTGGACAGCTTTTCTGTCATTCTTTCACTTCTGAAGAGAGAGACCTTAAACACGACCTGACAAACAAAGATGGGAAAGAAACAGAGGGATGAACAGAACATAAGGAAAAGTTGAACGAAAATGGGGAAGGATGAATGGAAGAGAAAGTTACTCAAATATAACCCATTTGATGAATACTTTTTTTTATTTCTTGTTTCAATATCTTCTGTATGCACTTTCAGTGCTGGTAAGAAATATTTGCCCCTCTACAAAGCTCTTGTTTTTTTTCCAGCTTTTTTGTCTCAGTTGGGTTTCACATCATTAAACCAATCTCAATAGTCAAAGATAGCTGAAGAAATACAAAAGAAACATCATTCAGATAATGATTTTATTTATTAAAAAGCAACTGCTCTAACTGGTTATGCCACCTTTGACTGTAAAAATGACCATCAGTTGTTTGTGGTTGTGGTAGCGTCCAGTGCAGACTTACAATGATGTAGATACATTTTGGCCCACTCTTCTTTACTGTTTCATTTTGGTTTAGCTTCAAGTCTGTTTCGGGTCACAGCACAGTGTGAGATTTAGGTTTAGACTTCAAATATATATTTCAAAAACTTTGATTTCATTCCTTTTCAGGTCTTAGAGCTTTTAAGCAGCAGCAGCAGATTATACAACTACCACCACTATGTTTTACTGTCGGGATGATTTTTCCCTTTCCTGAAATGCTGTTTGCAAGATGCACAGCTTTCAAAGATCCTAATTTTCTAAAAGTCTTGGGAAATCTAGATGTCTAAGATGTTCTCCTAAAGCAAACTAGTTAGAGGCTTGAGTCCAAAGTCAACCCAACATAAGAGAAGAAAGTGCTGCATTTGCTGCAGAGCCAGTTTAAAATACTCATCGACTTTGCATTCTTATGACTTAGTGGTGTAACACCCATTTGTAGCTTTTGATTAACATCTTCCAGCTCTATTTTGTTGTTTGTGCCAACTGCAGTGTGAGTCGAGTGTGAATCCTCTGCAATGTGTGATTGATGGGAGCGAAGCAGGGTGAGGTAACATGTGCATCAGTTAGCTTTTTACAGTCTAACTTCTGCAACTTACTATTTTTCTTCACCATGCTGAACTACCTGCACCTCTATTTGCACTACAAAAAGTAGATTAGTACAAGTTTATATTGTACATTTTTGTTTAGTTTTCTCTGTACTCTAAGTAATGTATGCTTATCAAAACTGAACAGAAGCTTGAGTCTGACCTTAACCGACCCTCCAGCATATAATTTTGGCCCGATTTCTGGTTGGGCTTGGACTATAAATCTAAACTCTAATATTCATTACTAGCAGAATGCATAAAACCAAACCCCTTAAGCAATTGCTTTGTTTATGCGAGCTGAGAGGTAGTGCAGGAGTTTAAGTGATATGGTGTAGATAAAATCATGGATAATTGAAAACATAGTTAATCAATAGAAAAATACACAACTTGTTGTATTGCTTGACAATTCTTTGTCTTTGCTGCATCGTTTCTTGCTTGGAGGTCAATTCTTTTTGCCTTCATGCTTTAAAAATCTTTGAGTTACTTCTACTCTTCTATTGGCCCAATCATGCATTTAGGTTCTGTGCAATATTTTATTTTGGTAAATGTATGGAATAGTGCAAAAACACAACAGACTACTATAAACACGCATTAAAAAATGGAATGGGTGTTGGATGAGAAATTAGCTTATTAAACAAAATGACATGTTTATGCCTGAAGTAATTATATCTAGTTGGAGGTCTCATGGGTACCTGTTGTGGCACAGAGTACAGAATTAAAAACTAAGGTTTCACATTCATTTGTGGCATATTTTTCAAGTCAGGATTTATAAAGTTATTTTTAATTAACAGTTTTCTGAGGAAAAGTTCAGTGATGATGAAACTTCCCGCTCTGTTTGTGAAGCCATGTCAGTCAAGCAAATGGAGTACATGGTTCAGTTTGATTAAAAAAATAAAATAATAATTGTGGAACTGCCATGGCCTTCGCTCACCAATTTCTGTTGCCCCTAATCTTCTTTCTAGATCGAAACAAAATCTTTTAGTTAAGCAAAAGACTTCAGCATAAAGCTGATCACATTGTGGACTGATGAATCTTCTTTCCCAACATATTATATCCTGTACATTATGCTACTTTTACCTTCTTTTCTGTTTGTCATTGAACTGAAACAAACACACACGCGCATACACACCCCCACACACACGCGCACACTTTCCTGCAAGGCAGTCCTGTCTTTAATTGTAGTTATTAGGCACACTGCCCACTGTTCGATTGGACTTAAGGCACTTTTAATTGACTCTAACCTTAGTGATAAACTCCACCCCTATTGTTGCATCCTGTCTGTACACAGTGTACAGCAATACCTTCAAATAAAACGTATGTTAAGTCAAACAAGGCACTTCAGTGCACATCACATTCTAGTCATTAATGACTAAAATATTTTGCAATTATCACTGATTTAAAAATATATACTTTTTTTCCTTATCATTCGTCACAAATAGTTTAATTTAACTCAAATGCTGGAACAAATTCCACACTGAGAGGTGGGTGTGAATGTGGGTTATTGTGGTTCAGATGGAGTGGTGTGCAGACAGGTTCATCAGCAGGCACACAGTGGTGGACTTACAGATATGGCAATCAGGAGTAGTCACCAGGGTGAGAGAAGAATCCAACAGTGAACAAAGAAAACCAGGAATCTTGAATACGGTGGAGGTGTGATCTTTGACATTTAAACCGTGTGAATACAATCAACATAATGAACAGGCTAAGGTGCTGAGGAGAGACCACTTCTAGGCACAGAATGAGAACAGAAACAGCAAAACCAAAACACGAACGAATCAACCACCCCGGGCAAACTAGCACTAAAATCAGAGTCTGGACAAAAAGACAGAGGGAATACAACAATGTAAAAAGTCGACACAATACATTAATCGTGTATGGAACACCTTAAGGGGGCTGCACAGTGGCGCAGTTGGTAGAGCTGTTGCCTTGCAGCAAGAAGGTTCTGGGTTCAATTCCCAGCCCCCGTCTTTCTGCATGGACTTTGCATGTTCTCCCAGTTTCCTCCCACAGTCCAAAAACATGACTGTCAGGTTAATTGGCCTCTCCAAATTGCCCCTAGGTGTGAGTGTGTGTGTGCATGGTTGTTTGTTCTGTGTGTCTCTGTGTTGCCCTGCGACAGACAGGCGACCTGTCCAGGGTGTATCCTGCCTCTCACCCGGAATGTTAGCTGGAGATAGGCACCAGCAACCCTCCCGACCTCACCGAGGGACAAGGGTGTAAAGAAAATGGATGAATGGAACACCTTAATTGACAATAATAAAATGCAAACACAAGAGGCTCACAACACCACATAAATAACAATTTGATTTTGATTTGAACGATTTCAGAGAAGCTGGTGAGTGAAGTCCAGGTAAATTTCTGATTGAAGTTGAGCCTCAAGATGTTTCTGACACAGTGGAAGGACTTTTCAAGAGTATATGAACCAATTTATACACTACTTGTACCATTGATAAATAGCTGGGAGTAACTGATAAATCTGAGTTTGCTCCATAAAGTTGGCATGTGAGTTCTGGTATCTGGAACCAGTACAGAACCAGTAGGAATCTCTTGTAAAGAGACGTGAGTCTCCCAGACACCCAGTTATAGTTTGAACAAGTAGTGACACAAGGAATGGTGGGAAGTCCCAATGAAGGCTCAACCTATGTTTAAGTTTTTTTAAATTTTTTATCATAATATATAATGAGACAATGTAAGTATTGCTTCAATGGCAAGAGTATAACAAGAAGAGCTGAATTAAGTGGAGAGTGGAGAAAAGGACAAGAGAGATGAAAACATCTCGATCATGAGACAAGTAATTCAAATTTTGTGATGGTATGTCCTAAGTAGGCTCTTGTTGGTTTGGTTTGTTTGCCTCTTTCTAATATTTTACCAAAGAATACATTTCAAACAGAATTTGTCAAGGTAAATTAACTTTCAAAAACAACCTGTCAGAATTTAGTTGTCCATTAGTTCTTGTATTCTCAGTAGGAACATGACAAAAAACATTTTTTTTTTAGTTTGATTTGCTTTGCGTCAAAAGAGACAAGAATGACCCTTTTATTCACATTACCAATTAGGCAATGACCTTTGTGTTCACAAAAGTCTGCATAAAACGGATTACACGCTTCCACAGGTTGATTTGCATTTGAGTTTCAAATCCTGTGAGCAAGCTATTAACCTTCCAGTCACACAAATCTTATCTGAATACATTTCAGACAGAAGTATTAAATGTGGCAAGATGGAATTATTGCCGGAAACGAGGACAAATATTTTGTAGAAAAAAAAAAAAAAAGAAAAGTTTGTTGACAAAGAAGAAAAAAAACATTAGTTAGGGCACACGACCAATCACCTCCCCTGAAACAAATACACAAACGACCCAGTTTGCCCTTCTGAACCCATGCTGATATGTTAAAAAATTACTAACATCGGCTATTGCCTATATATTGGTGTACATACTTTTGAATACATAATAAAATGGTGCAAGTACTGTATAAATCAAATTGTTTCAGTTTGTTCAAAATAGATAAATGCAGACACATAACAGAGTAATACATTTAGTCCCAGATATTTTCTGTGGGCCTGAATTGTAATGTTTGGCCACAGAAAAGCTTGGAGCTTGGCTGGATGGAGTCTCTTGTGATTATGATCTTTTGAATCTTGTTAGTAACCAGCTGCCATGCATTGTAATTTCTCTGCAGAGCACTTCTCTCTTCTGCCGATCTAATCAACAACTCGGGGGGGCCAAAAAACAAAAACTAACATGCTGTACTTTAACATCCTGCACTGCAACACAAGTGGTCGCTTCATATTGTAACATATCACCTGTGACAAATGTCTCACCAGGGATTCTAACATTTGTATTTTTTAAATGAGGATATTTTGCTTTTCCTTTTAAAGGAAAGTACCACAGTCAGGCAATATACCTTCCCTGTACAGTTTCTGCTGCTATAAGCTTCATGCTAAGCACCTGCTGACTCACTGTGTGCCAAGTAAGGACAGCCTACATCCCCAGGCTGTTTCCAGAAGCTTTCACCGTTTTCCCTGTGGACAGTACTCTTACACCTTACACAGATGTGACAAAAAAAAAGAAATCATAGAAATTTCTTAAGTTACCTGAACTTTTTACATCTAGCAAATATAATCACTTATTCCACTCTGGTGGTTTTATGGAGTTTCTCTCCAATCCCCCCCAAAAATGAATGTTTTTCTATAAATTACAGGCTGAAAAAAAGCACTTTTCAACCTGTTAACACTTTTCTTAATAATTTGTGTTATTTTGCTAATTTAAAAGTTCTAAAAACTTTGAAATGATTCATAGCAAGCCTCTGATTAATCACAACCTTAAGTATTGGTCAAAAGATGCAACATTTAAATGTTAACTTACTATTTTACCAGTATTTTCTGTAAATAAAATGGTTGCATGAAACTTTAAGGTTACAAGCAGTCTCGGTCTAGACTTGCATAAATCCTAGACTGCATCATCTGCCGACCTTGTTTGTCACTGCAGACAGTTCAACAAGGGGCCAGGAATGTTCTTAAGATGCTTCAACAACAGTTGCTCGAGGTATTTCATTATGGTGACAGGCCTGTTGTCATTTGACCTTGTGAGGCTGAAATTTTTAGGGAGTGGGATAATGGTGACAGTATTTAAAGCATGGGGGAACTTCACAAAGCTCCAGAGACTTGTTGAAGATCTGAATGAAGACAGGAGACATTTTTCCCCCCGTCTTTAATCCTTAATGACATAAGAACTGACACCTTTTATTTTATTTATTTATTTATTTATTTATTTATTTATTTATTTATTTATTTATTTATTTATTTATTTCAAACAGACATTGAAAACAATCAAAAAAGAAAAAGAAAACAAAATAGAATGAGACAAACTTAAGAAATAAAATGTAAAACAAATTATTTTGCCCATGTGACATGCAATTTTTATATTTTCTGTTCGAAAAGGAGCAGGTAGAAGATGCATCTTATAATATCCTGCCCCTTTCATACTTGTCGATATATTATCAATTGACTTCCAGAACATCAAAAAGAGACAACTTGTTACCATTTTTCATTATGTTTAACTGTACAATTATTTTAAGTACTATTTATATCATCAGTTACATTATAAACTATTAAACATGTTATATTGCATATTTAGAAATGAGTTCTGCTTTAATCAATTTTTAAAATTGTTTTACATTTGTAATTTTTTAATCTCATCATTCAATCCATTCCAAACATTTACTCCACACACAGATAAGCAAAAACTCTTCCTGGTTGTTATAATATGTTGTTTTTTAAAATGTCCTTCACCTCTTAAATCATAACCACCCTCTCTGTCACCAAACATTTCCTGTATATTGTGTGGAAGTTTTTGATTTCGGACCTTAAACATGAATTGTGTAGTTTAAAATTTGACCAGGTCCCATAATTTCAGTGTATTTGATTTGATAAATAACTGGTTTGTGTGTTCCCAGTATCCCACTTTATGTAGTATACGGATTGATTTTTTTTGTAAGACGTATAATGGCTGTAAATTTGTTTTGTATGTATTCCCCCAAACTTCCACACAATATGTTAATTGTGGTACAATGAGTGTGTTATATAGAATAAACAAAGATTTATAGTCCAGGACTAAACTAATTCTTCTTATAACAGCTACGCTTTTGGCTATTTTAGATTTTACTAGGCTGATCTGTGGTTTCCAGTTGATTTTATCATCTAACATGACACCCAAGAATTTTATTTCATGTACTTGTTCTAAATCAACACTTTCAATTGATATTTTAATTGAATTATTTTCCTGTTTTTTATTGTTTCCGAATATCATGAATTTAGTTTTATCTAAATTTACAGCTAGTTTATTATTTTTAAGCCAGTGCTGTAATTTTTCCATTTCTGTGTTGACCACTTCTGAAAGTTGTTGAATGTTTTCTCCAGCACAGAAGATACTTGTGTCGTCTGCAAATATAATGTATTTTATAAGGTTTGATATGTTAACTACTTCATTTATATACAAATTGAACAATTTGGGTCCCAAGACTGATCCCTGTGGAACTCCACAAGTTATATTTAGTAGATCTGACTTCTGACCATCTAATTCTACAAACTGTTTCCTTTCTCCAATGTAGCTCCTAAGCAGGTTTAATGCCACCCCTCTAATTCCATACCTTTCCAGTTTTTTTAATAACATGTCATGATTGATGGTATCAAAAGCTTTTTTGAGATCCAGAAATATACATTTATATCCCGATGCCACTTGTTTCAAAATCCATTTGTGAAAAAAAAAAAAAACGCTTTCAGACCAAACAACAGAAATGACAACAAGTTTGCTCTTATCTCTAATCGTAGCAACACTGTCTTAATCATGTTCTTCGAGCTGCATGTTTGTTTTTCCTGTGTGTGACAGAGTGTCGTGTGGTGGCCTTATCCGGTGTGTTTCTGTGGGTGTGGCAATCAGGATTTTCTGCAGGCTCCCAGAAGCAGCTGTGCCTCAACTTATCACATCTGGAGTGTTTTCCACTCCTTTTTTTTTTTTTTTCCTCAATCAGTTCCAGTCAGTTCCACTATTGCAGCTTGTTTCTTGCTTGCCCAGCGACCATGTTTCCTTCGTGCCCCTGATCACCTGTCACGGTCAGCCCTGATAAATTTCACTGCCTGTCTGCCTGCTGTCATCTGTCATTTGCTGCCTGTTCACCGCTTAGTTCAACGTTCTTTTGTCACTCTGTGCAAATAGTTAATAGCTCAGGCCTTGTTTTGATTAGACTGATTTCTAACTTTGAAACAATAAAACGATCCAAGTGTGTTTTTGACAAAAAACAATATTGTGCAGTGCAGTGATAGCCTCACATTCTTAAGTCTGGATAGATTCTTATCCAGCTGGACATGCTGTGCCCGGTGCCCTTCCGCTGCCTTACATCGGGTCATCTTTGTCACTTCCCTTTCCCCACTTGTCCTCTGCTACTGTCACCTTCTCATCCTGATAGTCCACCATGAGGTGGCAATTAGAACTTTGTTGACACTCTGACTCCTCCGGGGCTTTCACCTGCTTTTCCTGTCCGCCAGCATCTTACTCTCCCTCTCTTCTGTTCTTGTGCCTGCATGTATCTGTCTAACCACATTTCATTCTACATCTCTGACTTTCTCTGTCTGCCTTTCTCACTCAGCACTTAGGCACCTTTGGGTGTCTTTCTCGTTTTTCCCAAGCTACCACTTTCTATACTCCCATTCCAATCAGATGTTCATAAGTCGCTTTGAACTATTGACTTTCTTTTCTTTACTTTTCTTTTCTACAAACTTACTATTTACAACCCACCTATTGGCCATTTTCCATTGTATGAATGACATAGTGTAATAGAACTGTCTGCAATGGCCTTTCTTCTTTCATTCTCTTTTTCACATTATGGTCAACATTAGTTGTTTTTTATTGCAATAGGCTGGAAACCAAAATGATGAATACTCAGCATCCCTTTGGGCACTTGTCTTGATTACACTACAAGAATTAAAACACATATTTTCATCTACGGCTTTGCATTAAGGAGTTTTCCTTTCATTTTGACTGGCTTTGTAAATGCCAATTTCTGCATCTTTTCATTCACTGAGCTTGGCACTTGAGATGGATGGAAAGATATGCAGGGTGAAGCCTGAAAGCTGATTGCTTTTATAGGCTGAACAAAATCTTATAGAGTGTTATCAGACCATATATGCCCTATGACAGATTCCGTCTCTTCCTTTTGCTTTTGTGATACATTTATTGATGTTTACGCAATTGACAGGTGCTTTCACCCACATCAACTTACAAACAAAAACCTAACTCTATAGAAATATTGAGCAATTCCAGGCGCATCGTTTCCACTTTTATTGACACACAATCTTTAAAAAATAACTTGAAAGTTAAGATCTATTTCGTTTTTCAAAACATTGATGCATAGTTATGATTTTAATGAGGTAAACATTATAGTGTATAACAATTAAAAACAATTTGTTAAAACAACCACTTCCGATGATAAAGAAAGCATGGATTGTTCCGTTGTGTGCTAAATTTAGTAAACAACAGTTTATGATTTACATTTAATATTTCATGTTTCAAGCAGAGCGCACGGTCTGCTTCTGATGTAGGGATGATAGTCTATTATCAAAGACTTTTTAAGTTGACCTAGACTTAGAAAAATGCTTGTGAACATGTCTACCCCAAGTACCAGGTTTGCTTTCCCACACACAGTGAATCTTTAATATATATATATTTTTAAATATTTCTTTCTTTTTGCTTTTCCATGACCTGTGAGGGCTTTTTGAAGCTCAGAACAGTTCATCTGCCGGTTTTATGATGTAACAACTGCTTCATGCTTGTTCTCCAGCACAGTGGGGGGTGGGGGGGTTGCACAATGACAACCAAGAGATCGTGGAATGTGTCAGCTCTCTATTTCTTTGTGTGAATTCGATTGCTCATGTCATGATTGGAACCAAAACCTGACGAGACAACTCTCTAGGGACTTGGTGTAAATCTGAAAGCCAAAAGGCAATCCTCAGGAAAAAAAATATTTTGGGGGGTTTAAGGAGGTTTAGGAGGTTTTTAGGGTTAGATTGAGGTGAGGCTTGCAGTTTGGATGGGCGTAATATAATGGGGATGTATTCTGTCAAAGGAACAGTCCCGAAGGACTATTAAAAACAAGTGTCTGCATGTGTGTGTAGGTGTGTGTGTGTGTGCGTGTGCATGCATAGTATTTGCTGTGGAAAAGGGCCAAGATTGTTGGGAAGACTATGTTCAATGTCGGCCTTTATTGAAAATCAGACCGTTATTCGTTATCCCTGATATAAACAAATCACAAAGAACTTTGCATTGATGTATATTCTCCCCCCCGTAATTTAATGCAAGAGAGCCAGAGTGTGATATGAAATCTTGAGCTTGTTGAGCTGAGCTGGGCTAATTAGTGATGGTTGCTTGATGCAGATCAATGTTGAGTGCCTTTTATGGTCTCCTTCTCCCTCAGTTAGAATTAATCTTCCATGTCCAGTAACTGAGACTTGTATAAGAAAAAACAAAAAAACTCAACATTGTTTCTCATTAACGCAACATCAAGAAGACATGCCGCTTATGCAACCGGCTGAGAATGCTTAATATGAATTAGCACTCTTTGGGGTACGTGGTTTTAAGAGTGCCGTTAGATCCATGCGAAGGATAATGTTAGTCATTTTACATTCAAATGGCTGCTAACATTTTTCTCTACATCTGATTTGAAAATCTGATCTGATGTTACATGGTATTACATCACAATGTTAAAGATATAACGGTAGGAGACAGACGAAGGCAGACGTGTCCAGATGTAAATGGCACATAAGTAAAATGAAGCTGTTCGTTTGAATTATTTACCCTCTAACGTACTGATTTCGTACTGTACTGAACGTACAGCATGTGTTTGCATCTGTGTGCGTGTGTGCGTGTGTGTGTGTGTGTCATTTGCTGGTAGACTTGTTTGGGACATGAAGCCAGAGGGACATGAGGAAGCTGTTTGATGTCATTACCACGTGTCCTTTCCTCTTACCCTTGGCTGTTATTTTGGCCGAAATGCTGTCTGACTGCCTCATTAGTTACTGGTAACTCTTTTTACTGTAATGTCAAACCCCCGGAGGCCATGTTGACTACTAGACTAAAAGACGTTGTGAACAGACGTGTGTTGAAAGTAGCTTTTGATTAATAATGCACTGTTATGAATAAAAACGGAAAAGCTTTGACGTTGATTCAGAAGTTTTTGACTCGGTGAGATGAGTGGGTTCTTCGCACAAGGGCCGTTT
The DNA here is from genome assembly GCF_904066995.2 of Poecilia reticulata. Classification (NCBI taxonomy): domain Eukaryota; kingdom Metazoa; phylum Chordata; class Actinopteri; order Cyprinodontiformes; family Poeciliidae; genus Poecilia; species Poecilia reticulata. The sequence continues at coordinate 19,973,960 of NC_088841.1, forward strand.
TGCTTAATAATAAGTTTGCTTCAGTTACAAAAAAAAAAAAGGGTTAAATCACCAGAAGAAGGATTTCATCAGCAGGCATTTCAGGCAAGCTGGTGATGAAAGTGGGCCTTTTTTAGGAAAATATCGCCACAATTGATTGGTTCAGGGCAACAGACTGTGATTTTTAACCTTTTCTGCTATGAGGTTATAGCCCATCATTGTAAACACTTGCACCTTTTGTAACACGACACGATCTAATCTCGCTTCTGTCAGGTGGGATGTGACCCTCCATCGGGTTGGAGGTCGTCCCGAGCCTGACCTCCAGCAGGTCAGGCTCAGGCCGATTCATCAAAAACAGACCTAACCAGAGGCAACTCGCTCCTTAACTTTTATGTCCACACAACATATGCAAGGTGTATTTATTTTGCATCAATGCAACACATAAATGTTTAAGAAGAGAGAACCATTAAAATGCATTAAAATACAGAGCCAGCGCCGAGGATCTTATTTTCATGGCAGTGCTGATCGACTGCAATAACCTTGGACCAGGAAAAGGTTCATTTCACTGCAAGCAAATTTCTTTTCGCTTTTGTAACTTTTAATTACGTTGCCTGCGACAAGGTAGGTGAGGACTATGTGACAGAGTGTCAAAACAAAAGACACACACTCGCTAATAATCATGTGGAAGTTCTACTGACGCTGAATCTTGAGCTCAAGCAAGGTTCTATACGAGCCAACCTTTAATTTGAAATTAATTTTTACATGTGTTGTCAGAAAAAAAAAGATGTTTTCATCCAGACTAATGCACATTTGAAAAATGTGCATTTATTTATCAACCCATTGCACCCGCTAATCCCTGCAGGGTAACTCCAGGGGTAATCATATGGGGAACATCCCGGACACGTTGTAATACATCACAGGGCAATAAGTTGTATAATACTTATTTTGTATTATACAAGAGCAAGCAATGCTGTAACTGTTAGTATTACAAGCAAAAACTAAGTCATAAAAATGCCTTTGAGCAATAACTTTAGATGGTGTCTCTCATCATTTTTATGCACACAACACTTTATTGCAGTTGTTAAAACTTGTGCTCTTAGTATTTTTATTTTGACAACAAGAGCTTTCATCTCGTCGATGTTGGCACTTAATTTATAAGAAAGGAAAGTTGTGTCACACGTTTAAGAAATTAGCAGTTTAAGAAGTTTAAAAATTGCTCAGATTAATTATTGAATAGTATTATTTGGGAACACAACCTGGAGAGAAATGCCAAAAAGAGGAATTTTCATCCAGCTGAAAAGACCAAAGTCAAAAAAAGAAAGGAGAGAGAATGAAAGGAGAAACCAAGGAAACAAAATCCCAAAGACTGTCAAGTAGAAATAAAACGAGCTGGTAAAAGAAGATCATATCATTTAAAGGTGAACAAAAGAGAAGCAAGAAGCAATTTAGAATGTGAAATGTTTTATGCATTTGACATATAAGCATTAAATATGAAATAAGCGGCCTCCACCTCGAGATTTTCTAGAATGTCACAGACATGGGAAATTTATCTTCTTATACGTCTAGTAATGGCTAACAAATACTAAATACACTTCTACTTTTTCTAGCAGTTTTTCGTCACTGCAGTGTTTATGATTTTATGGGGATAAATAACTACTTTTTCCAGCAGAAAATGTGATTTCGGCGTCGCTTTCCCTGTCTGAAAACGACAAACGAGACATCAGCAAACCGTGATTGGAAACGTCAAGTGCTCAACAGAAGTAAAATGAAGGTCACTTTTTTTTTATGGTTCCAGGCTCAAAGGAACGAAAATAACTTCTCTTCCCAGGGCTCGAGTCTAAGCCTGCTCAACGGAAGCTGGGCTCAGGACCTCACTGTCCCCGTCAGCATCCAAATATACATGAATGTCTATTGCTATTCCAGGAAACACCCACGTATGTCAGGCTTCATGCCTGGGCAGCTGAAGCCTGACAGTGATGCTTTGTTCTGTAGGGTGTTGGTAGGTCAGTTACACACTTCAGAGTATTATTTGTTAAGACAAATTGATGTTGATTAGGCTGTGGTCAAAACAGCAATAAAGATGACACCGTACAATATTTAAAATTGCAGAAAGCCCTTAATGCATATTTAGGGCTCCCCTGTTACTGGTGTAGTCATCCGTCTAAGTTTCATTTAATTTTCAGATAATTTGAAATCTGCTTCAAAGGTCAGGCAGAATAAGATTGTGGTAAAAATTTCCTGACCATCCTCTATGCCGGATCAGAATGCTGTGCAGGACTGGATCACCAGAGTGACAGCTCACAAATCAGCATTCAGAGGATGCATCACCAGAAGACATCACAAATCAGAACTCAGAGCACAACACATGATTACTGAGAAAAGGAAAAGACAACAGACAGCAAGACGTCTTTGGAGAATTGCAAGCGCAAATCTGATTTGTTCTTGTGTTTTATCTCCTTTCTTTAATTTATTCAATAGGCTATCTTTGTCATCCAACCTGTCTCTGACCCTCTCTACAGCCATTTGCTCCATTGTCTAAGGAGCTTCTCCAACTCTGTGGTTATGTCTTCACAGATCAGTGTGAAAGCTGGAACTTATGATTGTTTCCAGACAGACAAAGATCAGAGATCTGGCAAACAATTGCTTAACTACAGTAAATAAAGATCAATAGAAAATTATACATTTAAAATATATTAATCAATCGTGTTAATTCAAACTAGCTTATTTAAATATTTCTTAACAGACAAATGATTTTGCTTTACTCACTTTTTGTTGCTTACACATCTGGTGACGACAACAAATCCAATATCTTGTTGGATCACATACGTCCTTTACATAACCTGGCTGAGATTATTCAGAGCTTGATCATAAAACATGTTTGCTAGACTTAAAAAGTGTTTCTATAAGGAGTATAGTCAGTTAAACCTCAAGCAGTCTGGATGTTTTTAAGAGTTTGGGCTGTTTTTAGAAGCAGTTGAGATACGGATGGAAAAAATCAGTACATTTTTCACAGTAAGGGAAAGAATAAGAGAACTCAGAACCTTCTACAATCTTTGTTCAATGGTGATGAAAAGCAAACATCATAATTTATCCGTTGGTTAATTTTGCAGTGTTTTTATTAAGTTGGTTTGTCACATTTTGCTCCAAAACTGAAAAGCACAGGACTCCGATGACATGAAAGTGTCAGGCAGAAAGAGAGCCTGCATAGTGATGCCAACACCTTCATCAGAAATATCAAACATATGCAAAGATCAACTGGAAAACTGTTTCCTTGCACCAAAGAGCTTATTTTACAAGTCTTCTAATGTCCTTTAATAACTGATTTCTGTGTACATTGGCTAATTATTAATAGTAGAAAATGTTATTAAAAGGTGGCTTTAAAGCATTTCCACTCATAAAGTACCCTAACAATGTAAATCTAGTCTTAACATTGAGAGTGTCGCACCGAAGAAATTGTCCTGTACAGTGATATATGAACAATTAATAAAGGTCTTTGAAAGAATACTATTTTAATTCTTTTCATTTAGTAACATTGTTTTACATATAGACAATTTGTTCAGTAGTTTAATCCATGTATTTATTTTTACACAGGCAACAGTTTTAGGTTGTTCTTATTGACAATGTGTGTCATCAGTGGCGACTGCAAAGTGTCGTGTTGTTCCTTTGCATAACGATTGTTTTGCACTTTCACGTTCTCTTCTCACAAAAAGAACAATTCCCAAATAAATACTATTCAGCAAGGTGCAAATAAGCAGTCATGTCCCATTTGAGGGTGCAACATCTGCAGTGGAAATGTGAAGAAGTGACACGATATCTCTTAATTGACATTTGATAACTTTGGGAAATTAGACTCGCAGCTAAACTAACAAAAACAATGTGTTAACTAATAACACAGATTGACACTCATATTTCCAACACACTGTCAGACGGTTTTATCAGTGGACTTGGGCATAATCAGATCATATGTCTGACCTATTAGTTATAATTACATAAATGTCTAACATGCCATTAATAATAATCTTAAAGCTACTGTAAACCAAGTGTTGGTGAAAAATCCAATATTTAGTAAACACTAATAATGTTCTTATAAGGCAAAAAGACTGTTAGAAACATGTGAACGAGGGTCGTGAAAAAATGTGAGTCCAGCATTGTTTTTGTTTTTTTTATCAATTCTTGAAAACTTAAATGATCTGCCTGTAAAAGTCAAGATAAAAAATAAAAACACAGTACAGTGTTTTTATTTATCATACAGTAGAACAAACTAGTGAGCTCCTATCATCAAGATGAAAAGTCACACTCAGAACAACTATTTCCGCAAAAATGACTTTTCTAGGTTAAACTTCTCCTGTGTGATAACATCCAGGTATTTTAAATGTTGCGCTAAAAATCAGCTGCGTCGACCCTGTCGGTGTTTTCTGTTTAAGGAAACGATTCTGCAGTCGTCTGTGGTTCTTTGGAGCATGTTTGTATTTTCTATGCGGGTTTTTTATGCCACAAGGTTGGTCAGTTTTATGACAGCACTGTTAATTTGCAGCACAGACATCTGTTTGCACATGTCTACTTAATTTGGAGTCTGTTGTGCCCACTCAGCCACTGTACACAACAAGGCATGTTCTATTCTAAAGGAACCTGCAGAATAACTCTGCCCTGTTTGACAATTTTCTTCTCTCTCTTTCATACGCGCACACACACGCACACACGCGTGTACTGCATATGCAGGAAGTTTGTGACGCATTGAGACCAGACCTATTCTGACTGTGGTCAAATGAGGCACATGGGAATCGGACGACATCAATCCTGCTGTCAATGCGGTGCAACCAGATCATTCATTCATCCCACCCACAATTCCCTACACAAAAGAACTGTGAGTGAGTGTTGTGAAGGAAGTAGTGTATTTATTTGTTTATGGCCAAAGACGCATTGGTAAGACGGTCGTAAATTAATATCACTTAAAATAGATGCAATTTCTGTTGGTTATCTACAAAACAAATGCGACCAAGAGTCACTAATCTTATATGCATGCAGTTATTTGCTGGCTCGTGGTGTAAGATGTCACCATCAAATTCATTTTTCTGTGTTCTTCAAGCCTTGTTCATCTTCTGGTGTTATTTCATTAACGTGTCCCTACAGTTAATACAGTGCTCTGCATTTTATTACTCTGATTTACATGCTAATTTGCTCATCTGATAAATTCATCCTGCTGGTGGTCAGATTATGTTGTGTATAAAGAGTGTATAAAAGTCTACAGCAGCGCTTGTGTGGCGTGAAGCATGGCACATAAAAGGCTTAATTAGACGTAACAGAAGATTGAACCTTTTGATGTGTAGAATGAAAAGTAATTAAGCTTATCTACAAAAAGCTGCCTAAGAAACTTGGTCAGTGGTGAGGTATTTTTTCCTGCAAACTGCAGAATTTTATATATTTAGAAAAGTATTCTAAAAAAAAAAAAGAAGTTTTGTTTCACCCCAACAGAACAATGAATTCCAACAACTAATGCAGACTTATATCTGTGGATTCCTTCAATAATTGTAACTAAAATTCCTCTCAGAAATAACACTAATCATAGGCTGACTGCATAGTAGAACCAGGAATTAACTATTCTCCATCTATGGAACATAATGATGGTACTGGGCCGTTTTATCTTTTATAACAAACTCTTTCACAAACGCGTAACTAAGCACTTCTGTCCTCGTTATGGAAGCAGCAAAGACACAAATACAAGACTAATCAACATGCAAATTGTCCTAGTTTTTGTGTATGTCCACAAAGGGATTGATTATGTTCTAACATTCCCCCACTGTGGGAATATAAAGGGAATTTCTAATCTATTTTTATTCTATACAGAGGATAGGCATATAAAAATGAATAGAGAGCTGTTTATCTCTCAGAATTTAATATAATCATACACTCACTTTCTGTAAATGCTGATACCAAGATTCTTTTACCACAATCAAGTTAACAAAGCTTTTACCTAAAATTGGAATCAGAAGCCAAAGATCAAAGGGAGTTAAAAAATGCAGATGAGTGCAATTTTCTCTGAAACTTCTGAAAACAAACTTGCTGTAACAATATCCATTGATGACCGAAGCCGTCTTGTTGATGATGTTGTTTTTGTTAATTGGGAAATTGCTGCAGTGGGTAAACAGCAGAGGCTGTGCTCCATGGCATGACAGACACAAAGGGCCCACCAGAGACGGAGAGGCAGATGCGTTCTGCCATCACCAAAACATTGTCAACAGCTGCACTTGCTGATTGTCTACATTCAAAAGCAGTGTTATGAAAACCCAAAAGTTGTTTGTCATTGCTCTGTTGCGCAGGAATGTTTTCAAAATAAGGTTAATTGATAAAATGTGTTTCACCAGCAACATTCTATTGTTTTTTTTTTTGTTTGTTTTTTTAAGCCAGGGATATCAACAGTGTCTTCCTTTCTTGCAGCTTCATTTTTTTTTAAAACAAGACTCATTTTTGACTCATTTTTGAACATGGAGATGAATCAGACTAGGGCCCTCAGCTGTAAGGTGCACACACCTCCAAATTGTGCGTTAAGTTTCTTGATACAAGAAAATAATTAGATCTGCAGGCTGCAGTTAAAGCATAAATGCATCTGACACTCTTAAAGAGATGCCCTGGCCTTTTATTTAGCAATCAGCTTAAAAATCTCCTTCTCCACCTGAAGCAGCTCTTGGGTATTATAGTATAAATCAGCAATAGCTTGCAAACAGCTTCTGCCAATAAGACCCGCTGTGTGATTAGGTACATTTTTTATGTGCATTATTCTTCCTAACTCAGCTCCCTGATTATATGGTTGGAGATCACAATGGTGCCCAACGCTTTCATCAGAAAACCCTTTTCTCTGCATTGTCTAATGTTTTAAAAAAAAACATTTAAATTACTGTTGGTGTTTTTAAGTTCCTAAGTAAAACTAATAGAAATCGTGAAACCGCAGAATCTGTATACAAACAGTTGCTAAGAAATATCTTTAGTGCAAATGTGAAACCCCTATGGCAGTAGAATTGCAAAAAAATATTTTGCCACATCCCATCATTCTTTTGGGTTTGCTCTACATGTTAATTTGAAGTTCGTCTTTGCGCATACAATTACAGGCAGATCCTAATTTATATAAACATTTGAATAAAAATGTGGTCATCTCGCTTAGTAAATCTGTTTTGTATCTTTTGGAAGTGAGCCACTTTTGAGTTTCTTATTGACTTTTAATATACAGCCTGCCCACTGTTACAAATGAGGCCCCAAAGCTGCTGGCTAAATAATTATCCATAGCACAACATAGCTTGACTCCTGGACTTTGTATTCACTGTGAGTATTGTGCTGCATAACACAAGAATGGATGGACAAAGGAGGCAACGTCAATAGCGGTTGCGAGCAGAGAAGTGGTTTTTCATTGCCTGCTGTCATAATAGGACTTTATGGTCATGCATCTCTCTGACGCTCCCAAAACATCAGTCATTTCACAGTAAACACATGCACTTGAAAAGAAACAAACACACACACACACACACACACACACACGCACACAGAGTTTCTAACTTGGCAATTGCAAGTAAACACATTTGCCATTTTCAGAACATAAATATGTTACAGAATAATGAGAGGTTCTCATCACCTGGGAAAAAATAAATGCATTACCGCGAATCCCGAGCAATCAACTACACATGTAGCAGCTCTTAAATAAACAGACAAAATCACAGATTGGGGGAATCAAATCAAGTTCAAGACGGCAGGATTGGGGAAAAGGAACCGGAGTGAGAAACAAAACACAAAAGAAATAGAAGAAAACCGCCAGACAGAGGAAAATGTACAGAAACTGAAGTCTTGAGATAAAAAATACAGTTTTAGCTTTTTTTTTTCTGAACATAAGTGTCCAAAAGCAAAATGGCAATAGCTCTAAAATTGGCCTTCCTACGTATCTTACATTTAGACTTTGTTTGCAGTTTCATTTCTACCAGTCAAGTCTGAACCTAATGCATTGTCAACCTTCAACAAGACAGATAATGGAAACATAATGCATCCTTCATAACAGGATAGTTCTACAGCAAGACACAAAGCAATCTGCTGCTCATTCTGAAGTCAACATTTTGCCATCTTAAATGCCTGAGCTCATTGGAACAAAGTTAAAGTTAGCAGATTTTTGAAGATGAACTTTTTCTGCAGAAAGAGACGAAAAGGTGAGAACTATGTTTCCGTTATTGATTGTTTGATCACTAGTACTGTTTTAATAGAGGCATAGCTACGCTACTTGCCCAAACTGGACTCTGTCCCATGCAGCTGTCAGATTAGTGGAAAGTAAACGCAGACCTAATCGAACTTTTGCTCGCTAGGATCCTTCTACAACCCACTCAGGCTTTTGCTGCAGGTGAAATATTTCAGCAATCAGGATTCATAATAACTTCACAGATGAACGTTTTCTCATCCATAGATTCATAAAGGTTGATTGAACCCACAGAGAACTGTTATCAAGGCTTCAATTTAATTACCATTATGCAATCAAATTGCATCAATTTAGATTTAATACCCCTAAGCACTGGGTTTTTGGTTGCAATTAATTTAAAGCAGTACCATTTTCTAGTAGTTAATTCTCTGACTATTTGCTTTTGTTTTAGTTGTAGTTAGAGGTATATGGTTTCATTCTGACTCCTTGATTTAGTGTATTTTTCTTTATTATTATTTGCGCATTTCACTTAGGTTTCGCTTTAACCTTTAACCTTGGCAGGGGGCCAAGTTAAATTTGTCTTGGTACTCAACTAAAATAAATATCCTTGTAGACTTAATTGTGGTTATGGATGATCTCTTATGTATTTTTGTCAATATTATTTTATTATTTCATTTATAGTTTTTTTATTTAACAAGAAAGATCTAATTTAGTGAAAACTCTGCAGTGCGGCTGAGTTAAAAATGAGAGAGTGGAACTACATTCTTCCACAGTGATATGAAATACAGAATATTGCCAGCAAATGATGTATAATAAGCAAGTGATGGCAGTATAGCTGTTGTCAGTTGTAGCCCAACCTATTATAAGGTTTAGGGAGAAATTACTTTATTACAAGAGGCCAAGATGGGTTGAAAATGTTTAGATTGCTCAGATTGTGTAAGTGTAAATATAAAGTTAATTTGGTGTTCTGAAAAAAAAATCGACAGTAAAGCAAAAACAAAAAAATTGGAGTGTTTGCTAGACACCTGTGTATTTAATCTTAAAACATTCATTAGAATGACGCGCATCTTGTGTAAATGTTTCTCCCCTTTGGCAGTGACATAATGATTACAGCTTAATAATGATTTAAATTTGAAGTGCATAGCTTAATGAGAATTGTGCTAGTTTTGTAATATTACCATAATCTATACAAAGTGTTTCTTATTACATCTAAAAACCTTTGTTAAATAAATCACATGTGTCAACATTCCACAACTTGACTGTCTGGCCCCATTATAGCCAATTACATTTATAGGTGTCCACGATCCATTTAACAGCTTCTATAAATGGCACACAGAGGGAGCAACTCGGCAGAGTGAAACAGCCACTGTTTGTCTGTCAGGATCCATACCTCCAGGAGATCATGTAACGAGGGGATTATGCAAGTCAGAAGATTGACATTAACTCGTGACCTATTGGGGCAAATCCTGCTGACGCTGCAGGTTGGAGAGAAAAGCAAAGAGATGGCAAAAAAAAAAGGCAAATACATTTTCACCTGAAAGAAATGAAGACGTTGAGACAGGGGGAGGGAGGATGGAGAGAAATGTGTTGCGATGTGCAGTAACTGAACCGGAAATGAGACGAACGGCTAACATCTATGTCCTAATTAAACACGTTTGATTTATTTAAGATGATTAGAATGCATAACTCATGTTCTTAGTTATTTCCTCCATGCGTTCGCTGAAAGCATGAGACACAACTATGATCGATGAAAAGCAACAGATTTCGCTGCTGTGAATTAATCACAATATTTACAGGCATTGTTTTCCTTCGATGCAGAGACATCATTTATGTTCGAAGAGGAACTTGATATCCTAATCAGGTGACAATTGGAGAATGAAAAGAAGTTTATTAAACTGTACAAATGCTAATGTGCTCATTGTTTGCAGATGATTAATGAGATGCTTTCAGTAGAAATTTATGTTGAAAATTGTGCTGAAATGTAACTGTTGTACGACATCTACACATGTGAAATAGTGTAGGGATAAATCATGTTAATTTAACACATTAATAATTAATTGAATGCTGTGCTATGAGATCAGAGGGGTAGAAAATGTTTGATAGCTGCCAGTGGGTCAACATGTGGTTTACTCAGCTCTGTGAAGACGCATCATTTATTCCTCTTTACTTCTCTCATATTGTGTCTGCTAGGTTACATAAGTAACATCATCTAGTTCGAATAACTCCACAGAAACGTGACTCTGTTGAATCTCAGCCACATTAGCGTTGGATTAATAGTTCAGTTCAAATAATTAACTGTGCAATGTTACCGCAAGATCAGCAGAACGGCCGTTGTCATGTTTATGGCCGAGCTAACAGCAGCCCCGTCACGTTGCAGCTTTTTTTATTTGCATGCAAAGCAGGTAACTAAAATGTGATTGCTCAGGATGGATTTTAATGCGGGGTGTGAAAGGCTCCTCCACTTTCAGCTGAATCGGGCAGGACACACGCTAACAACAACAACATGAGACTCTTGGAGTCGACGGCGAATGATGAGATGTAATCAGAACCAAACGTGCGATACTGTTGGATGAGAATAAAAAAATAAATAAAACAAAGTTTATATGTGTCTGTAGTTGTAAGCATGTTTGTCAAAGTTTTTTTTTTTTCTTCAGGAGAGCGAATGACACAAAAAGAGATAAGCTGCAGTGACCTCCCTCTGTTACTCTCTAACTCGACCTTCCTGTCTCACCCATGGGAAGTGTACTTGCTATGCCGTACGCTCTGCTGTCAGAGTATCCTGCTTAATTTAAAGTGCATAACAATCCACATAGAACACAGTCTCGAAAAAGACAGTTTCTGATTCTGCATTTCAAAACAAAACGTTATGCTTGACGGAGGCGATGTGAAATGAAAGGAACACTGTAACGGCAAAAACAATACATTTTTATTTATTTTTTAATAATGTCACTGCGTTTTCAAAGCACATATTCCATAAGTTGGATTTTTTTTTAAAAATGAAAGTGTAGTAGATGGTTTTCTTTTTGATAATGTGGTGATTATACAACCTTAGAATGCAGTGGGGTTTCTGAAGCTCTGCATACGTCCAATGTCTCTGCAGTACCATTGCAGTATCAAGAGAATGGGCTGGATTATGTATGTCAACAGATCTGCCAAGTTTTCCTTCACTCTCTTTAAGAAAAAAAAACAACCTATCACCATTGCAAGGAGGGGGAAGTGAAGAGAGAACTTTGCCTGAAGCACTTTCTTCTCTCTCTTCTTTATGTAGTGTTTCTAAAACATTTCATCTTTTATGTTTTTGTATGTACCTGTTTGTGTTTTTTCTTGTTTTTTCATTTCTGTTTCATAGATGTGATTTTTCTTCACTTTTTCATCCCTGTTTTATTTGGACAGTATTACATTTTTAGCTGATATCTGAGGTGATGCTGGTTGACATTTGCTACAGTGTGATAACACAGTATGCAATTAAAGCAAATGTTTTTTTAAAAAAGACATGATGAAACACACCTACAAGTCTTGAATAAGGAACATGTAGTAATTTATTCTTTTTTCTCCTTCACATTTGTGATAATTATTTTCATTTCTATATCCAAAAATGGAGAAATGTGTGCATATTGTGCAGGAAATGAAAAAAGCGAGCCCAATGGCAGTCAAGTCCACAACTGAAAGTTGCATACTAAAATTGCCACCCAAAACAAATGTATTGCTAGTAGAATAAATTATTATCCTTAACCTAATATAAATTTAATTTCAGCTTTACTGCTGCTCAAGATATCGTGGCATTTTCCTTTCATAGATTTTTAATTCACATAAAGACTTTAACACTTTGGGAGATCAATACAATTGTAATGGACGTGCCTTGCGTACAAAGCAGGAGTGAGTCAAGCGCGTAAGGATCTTTTCTTCTTTTTTTTTTAAATTCTCTTTCAATTAAAACCACACACAACTGAAAAACTTATAAAATACATTTTCTCTCACTCAAATAGTCTCAGATGGTGACATGTTCATTACATGCACCAAATTATACAAGCCTGAAAAAGACCAAGTGACACAGGCAAATTAACTAATCAGCATTTTTTATGACCATGTTTCACTATGTTTGCATAAAACTTAGAGTTTATAAAGATGATCCACCCACATGTTCATGCAACATGCCTTGCATGATTCATGCAAGGCAAATAAGTATTCTTTCCATATTATTCATAGACTCCTATGGTTAACACATTTAAAAGTCTGGATTTATTACTCAGCTAGATTCATTTGGCACTTTGGACTGCCAGCTTTAGAAAATTACCTAGAAATGTGACTAAGCATAGATTTTAAGTTTTCTTTCTGCCACTTCAGCAACAGTAGCTCTTGCTTAATGTTTCCATTTAATCATGCAGTGCCTTCAGCGTCCAAGATCTTAACAGCTATCAACTTCATATTCATCTTAGTACAATTAATAACAATTACACTGTCCTCTAGGAGTTTCTCATTAGCCAACATAGTGTTTCTGTGTCACTTGTATTGCTTGGTAATATTAAAGATTGATTGATTGTACTTATAGTCATTTTAGAGAAAGAGATAAAAGATTGATATAAATGTAAACAATTCCATGTTTTGATTAGAAATCAAAACATTCAAAGTGTGAATCTGCATCTTAAAAAAAAAAAATCTATATATATATATTCGTGGCATTTTGTAGCTATCTTCATATGCTGTCAGCTTGACAGTGTTGCAGCAGATGCGTACTGCTTAGCTTTTCCTTTTTCTTCCTCTTTTTCAACTTTGTGCCCCACAGTGAATACAATGCATACTGACAAGTACAACGCAAAATCAATAGAGATCAGAAGTTCTGTTCCTTTAAAACACAATTGTATTCTCCATATGAATGCACAATGGGTGTTTTCAGCAGGTCAATGAAGGTAAGAAGTGGGATGAAACCCTCCATGCCTGCAGTAACACTGACAGCATCACTTTTATACAAATGGCATAGCCTAAGGTCAGGCATTGACAGCCAGAGAAATACTTTCTGAAGGCATTGTATATCAATGAAGCACCACTTCAGGCATTTTTTCCAAAGTCAATTTTGGAATCACTTTTCTAGAGTGCAAAAATATTTTTTGCAGGAGGGCAATACTAAGGAATTTATTTTAAATCTTATTTTCATGAGATTATATTTTGTATTCCTATCAAAAAATAACTACTTGTAAAACTTTGTGTGAACCTCCATGCTTTCATGTCTGTCACTTTTCTCCCTTTAAATGTGAATTTCCTCACGGTGGCACAGAGGATATTTTTATTCTGTTCTTTATCTTTTACAAGGCAAGTTGAAGTTTAGGAGTAAAATAAACATACACTTTGGGGGAAGGAGTAGTGAGAGGAATACATGAATTATGTGAATTATGTCACATTTTGGCTATTTTAGCTTTTACATTTTTCAGACGTTTAGATGTTTTAGTTGATCACAATTGTTTTGATCCATAATCCTAGCTGGTTATCAAAATGCACAAAATTGTCATTACAGTACAAACTCACATTCTTTCAAAAATTCTTTTTTTTTGTTTGTAAGATAAACTAAAGCTTTTAACAGCTTTATTCTAAAATATCTTAAAATCATAAAATGCATTTGTCTTTCGTGTCTAAAGATAATCCTACCATTTCTAAGCCATACTGTTATACAAATTACTCTTTTAGTTCAGAGTGCAAATTATGGCCAAATTCCCAAAGTAAAATCATACTTAAAGAATGTTAAGTTGTGAAATGGACACAAATGTGTCAAGCTGAGTTTTTCTTGTTTTACTTTGATTCATTCAAGTGACAGGCCAGAAAAAACCCTCAAAATCGAGCCAGAAGATGCTATGGCCACAACGCACAGGGGTAACTTCCTGCAGCATCAATAGCTCCAGACCTCTAAGCTTAATTTGACCTTCAGATTGCCTTAAGGACGAAGCCTAGAAATCTCCGTTGCATAGATTTCTTCTGCCAAGCAGTTGCAGTCTTAAATCATCAGTTGATGCAGAACTGTACGGTCAAACACACCACCATTGACTCCAGAGTGCTGAAGACCGTTTTGTTAGAGTAACATCTCAGTCCTCTTTGCCTCCAAGCCAGTAGATCAGCTCTGATTTGACAGTTGTCAAGAGAACAACACTTTACTGACAGCATTGTGTCCAGTGAGCGATTGGGTGCAGAGAGGACTAAGGTGTGGGTATTTTCTTTTCCAGAAGCTGGATTTGACCTCTTAGTCAAATCCAGAAAGGTATTTTGAAAAGACATTTAGGAGAACATAACGCGCCCACCTTTGTGGGTATAACTTTGTTATAATACAGAGGGTGCAACAAAAGCCTACAACTTGATCACTGGATTGCGGATATTGTACTGTTTGATGCCTTTGTCATACTTAAATCTGACTTTAACAAATAAAACCGTTTTCTCAATATTTACAAAGATTTTCTTTGTTCAGGTTGCAGTTTTTAAAAAAGACCCTTTTAGTTACCCTTGTTGTTTTTTATGGTCCATTTAGTGGAAATGGCTCTTTGGGTGACTTGACAGGGTGTAACAGGTGAAAAAAGAAAACATAAAACACTTCCTCCTCCCTGGTTTACACCCTCATTACTACCTGAGAAGAATATCCTTTTTTCCTGGATAAAAACAGAAGGTTAAAAGGGGAGAGAAAGTGAGATGAAAGAGAATATAAATAAGAGGGGCTAAAATTAAACCACAGGAGGGAAAGGGGGTTTGTATGAAGAGATGTGGGGGAAAAAAGAAAGGGGAAGAAGCACTAACCGAGGTAGAAAGCAGATTATTGGCTGAGCTCCAATGAGCTCATTGAAGAAGACCCTGCTGTCAGCTTGTATCACCGTGACAGACAGCCTACCTACCTCTTTGGGGCCTTCGAAGACACATGCTTACACAGAGACAGAGACCCGGACGGATCTGAAACCATTCAGACACACAGAGAAAACAAGAACTTAATATGTGATACATATGCAGAGTAAGGGAGCCAAACAGCTGAATCGCTCAGTTCCTTTAAATAAAGGCTGAAAACCCTACTGTTCAGAATGGCCTTTGATTAATAACAGCAAGAGGAATGCTTGGTTGGTAAAAGCATCTTGAAGTCATAGAATCAAACGCTCAGATGAGCAGATCATCCGGTTTGTTGAGTGCCTTTTAACAAAACGGGCAAGTTATTCTTTAATTCCACTTTTAAATTTTAAAGATTTCCTTTTTATGCTTCTATAAAATATGCCTAAATCAATTCAGAGGGTACTCCGGCTCTCAAGCTTTACTGCTATGAATGAATGAAAGAATAAGCAAGCTGTGAGATTTACACAGCTGCACACGTTTTATGCTTCCATCACAGATATTACAAATCCCACCGTTAAGCAGCCCATAGGAAATTAAACACTGTTTACAGAGAAGAAGCAGGCTTACCCACTGCAACTGATATGTTGAATCATAAAATCAACCTCGGCAGCCCACATAAGAGGAGATCAATATTTACACGGATTCTAAGTTGCAGTGCATACCCCCCATTCATGCAGACATAAATGTCAATCCAAAATGATTTTTATAGATGCTAATACGCAAAGTAATGTAAAAGAGAAGGTTGTTGCGTCTGTCCCTATCAAACAAACAACATAAATGAACAAACTGATCAAAGCACAAAACGGATTATATTGGTCTAAACACCAGATTTATGACGACACAGGGAGAATATGCAAACTCCATGCTGAAAGACCCCAGGATGGGATTTAAACCCAAGACCTTCTTGCTCTAAGGCAGCAGTGCTACCAACTGTGCCATGGGGATAATATCAAGACTATTCTGATAGCATTCGTAGACATGTTATTTGGTCGGCCATTTTATTTCTTACAGTGAAGTGCACCTTCATCGTATTGCTTTCTATTTTACACAGGAGATGGGAAATGCAGAGACAAACAGCAGAGGAAATGAATGGAAGCGGCACAGACATTCAGTTTAAGTGTGCTGGGATTCAGATTAAAAAAAAGAAAAGTCACTTTAACCATATTGTTATTGCTCCAGAGGCAGCATGGCTAATGGCTAACAGCTCCTGACTGTGCATTGTTTTTTGGAGAGAACATCTGCTCCACACAGTAATTGGGCTGCTTCACCAATGCCTGGACTCTGCTTTGTTCTAACTAGACACTTATCCAGTCAGAAAAATCGGCTTTGAGAGTCTGAACAATATATAATTTGATAAATGCTTGTTTTTTTTTTGTCACCAATTATGATTTGCATGATCATGCAGACACACACACACACATGCTTAAATATACATACATATTTATGTATTTCTATATCTTAACATGCAGTTATGTACTTACAATCAGCACCTATCTCTTGATTTAGATTAGCTGTGATTACAACAGCTAGCAGTAGTGTTCTTTAACAGGGCTATAATAACCGCAGTCAGGCAAGGAGGCGATACAATCTTATCTTGTCTGTTCTTATGCTGATTAGCACTACCAAGCTCCACTGAGCGCATCACCGTTCCCTCTGGAAAGCTTAACCTTATATAAACTGTTCAGTTTCCTCTATAGCGTTTTCTTCACCCAGGCAAAGAAGCTCTGTGCCCCATTAAACGACAGTCTGAAACAGTTGCATCACAACTGCTGCAGGCTATTGATTTAAAAATGATTAGTCTTATATAATTATTATAGATACGTAAACCTAATTGGTTTTGTGGGTGCTTCGACTGTAACACAAAATGGCAATAAAATAAGTGAAAGTTTGAAGTTGTATTGCGGCAAAACGTAAAACAATTCCAGGGGTATGCACACTTTCGCAAGTTCCACAAACGTTTTTGTTCTCTTTCTTAGTATTTACGTCACATATTTTACAGTTAAAGAGCCTGTGCCCTAGTCTGAAAGGAGTAGAGAGCCAGGAGGGATTTGTGTTCATGTTTAATAAATCAGTAGGCCACAGTTATAAATTAGATTGGCAAAAGACCGAGAAGCAGCAAATTGGGCATTTTTTTGCATGATAAGCATGACTTATTCCACAGATCTCATCCTTCTTCTTCTTCTGCTATGTCTTTCCTGAGTGTCTATTGCTGATATTAAACAAAAATCTAATCTAAACAGATTTCAATAAATCTGACTCAGTTGGAAGTTAGGATCCTTAGCCCCTCCTGTAATGCCTTGGCAATGACTTTGCTGTCATGTTTGCTGAGTCTTCCTTCATTCTTTAGGCAGTAATTTCTCATCTATTCAGTTGGTGTTTGTGCAAAAGAACTGGGGGTCAATAATTTTCCACTGAGCTGAGTTCTCAGTTACAATGCATGCTCTTTTTTTTTTTTTTTTTTTACATTTTCAGGGACATTACAACAGTGAGTACCACATCTGTGTAGTCTTCAGTATAAATGCTTTTATTTTTTTATGATTTCTACAGACAACAGCTTAAATATATTTTTTGAGGCTCAGCCGCCTATTACTGAAAAAACATCACATAGTTTGTGCATTCGGACATGCTTCTCCGGACAGTTGCTGACGGGTTCATCCCATATTTTTTTCATACTGGATAGAAATGTTACCACAAGGTAATGCAGGCTATTTCCTGAGAGACATATATATATATATATATATATATATATATAATATTGCCTAGAGCTGCCTCTTTTACCTGCTGCGTGACTCTCTGTTGAGCCTCAGGCTGTGAAATATGTCCTGAGCCTTTCCTTCCCAAACATCCGTTCTCTAATGGGATCTTCTGAGGGACGTAAACATGTGTTTTAGCACAAAAAATAAACATACAGCGAGTGAAAATGTCTGTAGACGGAGCAAGAACAAGGCTTCAGAGGTGCAAACAGCACCACAAGTCCACTTGTCCTTGTCATGAGCTGACTCAGTGGCAAAATGCTGACCGGAGATTGTTCAGTACAATCTGAAATCTGTCTGTAAAGAGAATAGCAGAGTTGAGCTGTTATTTTGGTTGGGTGGTTGATTTGCGCCTATTTTTGTAGATGAGAAGTAAAGAACAGGTTTTATCAAAGGCCAGGCAGGTGCTGAACATGCATGAATATTGTTGCACAATATTAACACCAACAATGCTCCCAACAAATAATCCATCATATTTTTTTATCTGTTAAATGTATTTATTAATATTCTTACTCCACTTATAATGTATGTTGAAAAAGTTTTTCTTCAGCTGTACATTTTTTTTTTTTATATCTACAGTGCACTGAACAGTTTTTGGCAGCAGAGCTAAACATTTAAGATCCTTGATCTATTTTTAATATAACATTTATCAGAATTTTCTTTTTCTAATAAACTTTGTACTTTATTATGCATTTGCTTCTCTGTTTAAATATTAAATCAGTACATTCTATTTTTATTTAATTGAATTTCAGTTGGTTTAATTTTTTGCCAATTTTTACATGGGTAAGTCTTTCGAAGAGGTAAACGAATATCGGAATTGTGTCATCGGCCTGCCTTTGTCAGTAAAATGACATTCCTTTCATATAAGATTTTATTTAGGATATATGGATGGGGTTCTTTAAACCCATTCCTGGTTTTGGGACATTTCTTATATATCCTCTTCTCTTCAGCTTTTTCCACAGGTGTTTCAAGGGATTTAGGATTAGAGATAAATCTGTCCGTGGAAGAAGGTTGTTTTTATTTATATATTTTTCTGAAGAACCACCTCTGTGTTTACTTAGCCACATGACAACATATTTTGAGTTTTGTCACATAGGCTATTGATTTTAACCTCAAAAGTGCTGTCATTTCAAAAAACCTATAATGTCATGCATGTTAAGGAGGTACCAGGATGTTAGATGGAAAACAGGACCACAGCAACAAATCCTACCCACTGTTTCACAGTAGGAATGAAGGCTTTTTGACACACTGGTAAACAGAAACTTTATTTTAAAAATCTGCTACATGCTGACCTTTTACCTACAAAATAAGTGTAGATGTCACCATATACAGATCCTGCTGTAAAAGCATTTTACATTTGATACAGATGTATAAGAGAAAGGTTTTCTTTTTTTAAGTTTGCAGATGAAGACCAGAACAAAGTGCCACAAGATTTTAGTTACAGTTTTGTCACCTGATGCAATCACAACTTTGTGGCCGGTGTCATGTCAGAGCATCTCACTGCAGTACAAAAACGCATTAAAAAAAAGGCAAGTTCTGTGTATTGATTGACAAATTAAATTGATCAGTTAACTCTGTCGGAAAAATTAGCGGTCACAGCAATTTCACTAATGGAAGCCGACACTCCCGGGACGTTGCAGAGACCTCTGAGTAGTAACATTTACGTGGTGACATGCAGACATTTATGCGGGCACGCAGAAACGGCTGATTGTATCGGCACTTTGATGAACCGCATAACAGAGTTTTAAATACGTTAACATGGAAGTTAAGCTCAGACATTAAACTTAGGAGTGTTCAACCTTTGGGGAATCTTCCTACAGATATTGCATCTGCTGGTATGCTTTTAAGTTATGAGCTAAAAGCCCAAGCCACCTCAAAAGCCAAAAAGCTTTTGCTTGATGAACCACACTGTCTCCTGGAAAGCACTGCACCACTTCTTGTTTTGCAGGGATTTTTACAGCAGTCTCCTCCTTCAGTCCACAGGGTTCAAACTGTGAAATATTTTGCACGGAGCATGTAACCCTACTTTACACTTAACATCTGCACTGTGAGCTCCCCCCAGCCCCTATAGCCGCCTCCCCCCTCCTCATGTCCCATTCTTTGCTCTGGCTCAGCTGGCATCAAAGACTCAGGGAAAGAGAGAGAGAGACAGACAGAGCTGCCAAGAGTGCCAAGGCAGCTGGATAGTGATGAGTGATCGACGATGTGCTTAGCATACCAAACACCATAACAAAAAATTGTAATTCTTTGGCTGGCTCTTGTTCAAAAAAAAAAAAAAAAAAAAATCTACATTTTTCTTTTCTTGCCACTTGTACCTCTCTTTACTGCTCCTGAAGCTCTTTGATTGTTGATTGTTTTCTTTATAAAAGCCTTAATATTTTATTTGATCCGTCTCTGCAGTGTCTCTGTCGTGGTTTTTTTTTTTTGCCTCCAGATGCAAATTTGAGGAGGACGAGAGATGGCTCAGAGTGACAGACCCAATACATAAATACACCCCAAACCCTGAGCATGCAGCTTTTGAAAACCAATCAATGTGGCAGCGGCCCAAACACTTGCACAAGAACAGAAACTGCATTTCCCAAGCATTTCTTTACATTAGTATGGGCTCTTAAGTGTACGGCATGTCCTGCCTCCATTGCTTTCTTTTAACCGTTTACTACAAACAGAACCTGCTTCAAAGAAAGATTTAACTCCACTGTGAAGGAGGTTTCTGTAAAACTCTAAGGCATCAAAGCCGATTGGTTTACTCCATGATGACCATAGTAGCTTCAGTTTCTATATAATGTTGCTTTTCATTTTATTGTATAACATTTTTAAAACTAGGATTTTCTTTTTTTTTATTAGTTGAGAAAATGATGATGCAGCTGTCTCCTACAGTGTGAACCACAAATGCACCACTGCTACAGAATCTACTCAGCTTTGACTCAAAATTGCAGCAATGATTCAATAGTATTACATAACCTCATATAACTATGCTGATGGTTCACTCACCAGAAGTGGCTTCAGCCTTAACAAAGGGAAACTTATGACGTCCCTCATCGTTTAATTAATTAGGGTAATAAATATCTGACTACTAAGGAGCACTGTTAAGGGCTTGAAATGTAATTCCTAGATGCTCATTTGATTATTTTTTAAAAAATAAAACATGGTGGTGCCTCAAAAACAATTTGCTCAGTCACAATGCAAAAGAATATTGTGAATTTCCCCGTATTGATCTCCATTATGCACATAGAATGTTGAACAAGGGCTTGCTAAAGGCAGCAGACAGACTTCAAAGCTACAGTGCTCCAAACAATTGCTTAAATTTTATGTTCAGAAACATGCAAGAGTTGATTTTAGAAACTCGAGCACAAATACAAAAAAAAAACAAAACAAAAAGAAAAACTTTTTGGAGCTTTAGGTTGGTACGCATGCTAACGCACCAATTTGCAACTGTGGTGGAAATGTTTTTAAAACTGGGTTAAATTCTATGAACTGTACTAACCAAACTGTACTGAATAATATGCATGAAAAAACACAATAAAATAACAGAATGTTTGAAAATGGAAGGCGGTTGCTTGAGGATTGATAGCCACATATTTTTGCCTAACCGCCAGTTAAATGTGAGGTGAATAAAGCCTAAAACTCTTATTGTTATGATCCTAACGTCGTTTTGTCCTCTTCACTTCCTCTTCCCTCTCCCATCTGTGCAGTTGTGTTTTCTTTCTTGCTCTGTGAAAACCTTGCTGGATGCTGTGCCACTGACTAACCTGAACACAATCTTCTCATCAAGCCCTCTGCACAAAGGATCTGTGGGATGATTTTTAGGTTCCCAGCAGTCAGTCAAACTCTCCTACTGTGAACTTTGCTACACGCTTCCTTGAGACTTTGCTCATATTTCTCTGTCCTTCCAGAGAACCTGCCTAACCTTTGAGAAAATGCAACACCAAACCATCAAACCCTACCTGAAAGTATCTATGATCATCCCCATGCAGAGCCTTCCCTCTCACTGCAAATGTCTCCCAGCCCACCGTCCAATACACACCCACTTGATCAAAAGATAACATACAAATTATTTGCAAATAAATAATCTATTTCTAATAGATCTGACTCTTCTTTCAGATGAAATTGAGCACAAACATATTTTCTTTGTTTTTCTTCCTCTTGTAAATCCACACCAGCTTTTACCAACAGATATAATTTATCACAGCGAAATATACTTTTCATCTGCAGCGCATGAACAGATTGAGAGCAGAGGAAAGATTTATAAATATAAAGTGCAACAAACTTCTACTTTCAAAGGTGATTCCTTTACTGCTAAAAATGTTTTTTTATTCTCAGTGTGGAGCCATCAAACTGACAACTTACTTAGTTCAGGAGTGCTGAACAAGACTCGAGAGGGGATCAAAATGTCAAGTTTGCCATTCCAAATTTTAGCACTCCTGTTGATGGAGTCGACAGGGCAACATCAGCCGACCACCCCGTGGTTCCCCTGAGCTCATCCTGTCTGACGCACTCCTTTTTAGACCCCTTGGTTTCCACTGCCTCACGGCCGTGTCGTCTTTGAACTTAAATCAGCCGTGTCTGAACCTGGAGGAGTTAGAGCGACGTACAAGTGTACCTGCATATTTGTGGGTACAAACAAAAGCAAACTTTTATTATTGTTTTTATTGTGTTGTTATCGAAGGCAAAAATATGATTCAATCAGAAGCAACTAAATTCAGACTAAACCAATAAAGCAAAAGCACTTACAGTTACACTACAAATTCTAAGGTCAAATGAAAAATAGTTTCATCCATCTAGCAGTAAGGCAGTTTACTTTGCTGAGATGACTTGATCGGATGCTGCGAATGTTGCATCTAATTGGACGCAAACCAAAAATGACGGTGGCTAAAAGGATCCTCCCTACCCACAGCCCGAATGGAGAGTCTGCTCCTAAAATCTGAGACATTTTCCCTGAAGAAGTGAGACGGGCCTCAAATCTAACAATGTTTAAAGTGCTCTACGGAAAAAATGATGAGTTTAAATACATATGAATAAACTAGACAAAAAAAATCTAACTAAATACAAGAATAAAACCAACTTAACTAAATCAAAAAAAATTGATAAAGTACTTTTATATGCATGGCTAAAAAGAACTGTTTTCACCTTAGATTTAAAGCTGAAATAAAGCAAATAAATTTGCTTTGGCTTGTCTATTATATGTTTAACCAATCAAATCCTAAATCATATAAAGGAAAAAGTGGAGATTTAAACTCAAAGACTGTGGTGTAGAATGCAATAGCTGCTTCCCTGAAGTTAAAACTAGTGAAACTGAAAAGTCCTCTTCAGTGGTCTGACTACTTGTTCCATAGCCAACCCTGCAAAGTCCTTAAAAAAACTTTTGCCACTTGTTTCATTTGTTGCAGTGCGGTAGCTAGATGTCTGTGCCAACACCTTGTACTTGACAAAGAACACCTTGCACATATCTGTGAGCCATTACTGGCTTTGAAAAATAGTCCTATTTTACACTCTTAGAATAAGGAATGGTTTGACTTAACCTTAACAAATCAGAGAATGACAGTGTGAATAATATCACATGAATGATGAATGATGGGTTTGGAAGGCTCTGACAAACAATGATTTTCTGACAAAAGAGGCTGTCTGCAAATGAAACCTCCAACACAACCCACTGTACCCCACTCTATAGAGTTACAGATGATTTACGGAAGGGAACGGCTGAACTCATACCTCTCTGGCACGTGTCAATCATTTATTTATCACACTTTTATCTCACTGCTTGTGTCTCAACATTTCTGTCATTGCTATGCAAGCAGTGCATACCCTAACATTTTCCATTCCTACTTCTCCCTCTCATCCCATCAGCGCAATTTGCCTGAGTTCTTTCAGTCCAAGTTGAAAACTCTCAGTCGGATCTTATTTAGTACACAGACTGGAGCTGCCCAGACTGTTTCCCAAACCAGTATTTTGAATAAATCCATATGCAAGCAAACATAACACAAAAAAATCAAAAAACTGAGCGCACACATGAAATGGGTTGTGTCTAAATGAGAGTAGATCAGACATAATAAGCACAGATTGCATAAGAACAGGTCAAATGGGATATTGACAACTTTACTAGGGTGCACATTTTTCTAATGTCTTATGTCTTAAGTTTTTTATGTCTTTTGTCTTAATCTTATGACTAATGCGGTAAAAAATTTCTGTCCCAAAAAATGCATTCAATTAAAGTTTAGGAAGGTTTGCAAATTCTGTTCCTAAAGTTTAAAACCTTCTCACATGCCGTAAAGAGTTCTGGAGGGAGCCATTTTCTAAAGTTATATGAAGTGACTCACAGAATTTAATGATATAGATTCACCCAGTGAATCTATTAATGCAGCATGTGATTCTCTCGTTCACTGTGCTGTGTCAGTGTGAACGGATCACGTCCTTACTCGGGCAGTACGCAGATTGTGCTGAAAGAGCTGCTGTTTCACTCTGCACAAATGAACCATGTCAGCTGGTGAACAAATCATTTGAATGTAGTGATCCTTCAGATTCCCTACGTTCAAATCAATGGCCATTCCCATCACTAATATTCAGCAGCGTTGCCCTTACCTCGCTGTTTCGGCACATTTGTTGCTTAAAAGGAACCTTGCTCTTTGGAAGGTCATTGTGTGGAAATTAAAAGTGAAAGTTTTCCTGATAAGCAGCTGAGTTGGCATACTGAGCCCTTTGCTCAGCTAAATAAATGGATATTAGCTTGTTGAACTCCTGGCTTTGCCCTATAAAGAACAACCAAAAGAACAAAAAGAAACAAAGACTTAACAAAACAAAAACTTGACCATAGATCATGAGTAGATGAAGCTGCTGACTCTGATTTTGACCAATGCACTATCAACACACTCACTCTTGCTCTCTGTATGTGTGTCTGGGTATTAGCAAGTAGAGGTCACTGTAAGGAGACCTGTCCTTCCTGTTGACTGCGGCATTTTTTTGTTATTTGCAGACAATAACTGCTGTGGTGAGTTTTACACTACTTTGCAAAGGGACTCAACCTTTTATCTCATTACTACCAAAGACTCCATTGCCTTATTAAAATTTTATGTGGTGGCTTAACGCAAAGTACGACATAATTGTGAAGTGGAAGAAGAAAAAGAAAGTGATAAAATCATTTAACTTAGTTAGATTGGATGAAAAGCATCAGTGGACAGTAATTTTCATTTTTGCATAGATTCCAATTTCGCTTTCGATCTGGAATTTAAATGGGCCATATTAATATATGAATATGGTTTAAACTATAACATTGGTTGTAATATTAAGAGTCATTCCCTTGAAATTGACTAATTTCAAGGCTTTTGCAGCCTTCAACAGGCTTTACCTCAGGATTGCCTTGCATTTAGGTGTAATGGTGGGTTTACCATGAAAAATGTTCAAGGGGTATGAATACTTTTACAGGGCACTGTACATGACACCAAAACCAAAATAGCCTTGGTATGCATCTCAATGATTGGTTTTGACAAGACTGCATTTTATGACATCCTGCAAAGATGAGAACGGTCATGTGGGCTGCAGCTTTCATCACATAAGTTTTAAGTAGTCTGCCGGGAGTTTGGACAGCCTCATGTCTCATTTGATAAACACAGAGCTGACAGCGACTTCTTTTCACCCGACAAAGTGAAACTTCCCTGGGAGGTTGTGACGCACAAAGAACATGGCATCATCCCCTCCAAGATGTCCTGTCTTTCCCTCACAGGAACTCTGGCCGTGCAGCTGAACTCACTTGAGAATTAAAAAAAATATAGATTATTCCGTGAAAAATAATAAATCCCTGAAAGGTTCTGCTCTGATAGGTAATGCATCTTATTTGATGAATGACATTTATTTTTTTTTCCGTCTTATTTCTTTATGAAAGTACTGTTTTGAGATTATGGATGTCCCAGTCCGATCAGATGACCAGAAATCAGGCTTATTCATGTATTTTCATGTGACTCGATCAGAATCGGACATAACATCCCGATCAGGGATCAAAATCTATTTTAATTTGTAGTTTAAACATAAATGGGAGAAATAACATAGTGTCCTCTTTTTTTTTTTTTTAAAGCGACTTGTCACAATGCCAGAAACTTCCTCTGGTTTATTGGATTCTGGCAGCAAAACAGGAAAGCAAGGATAGTTCAGCAGTCACAGCGAGCAGTGAGTCTGATTAACATCAATGTACATATTGCAGGAAAAGAAGAAAGATATTATAAAAACACCATTTGTTATATCTAGACATAAAACATTAGCTGGTTCTTTTTATTGTTGAGTTGAGGCTTTTAAGAGCCAGTGTTTAAGGTCCAAAGACTCACTTACGCCTCCAGTGCTGCAGGTTGCAGACCTGTGGGTTAGCAAATGAAGCATTTTATCTAAAATCGAATCATGCAGCGTCTCATAAGTGTCCTATTTCTGTGGATGTGCACTGGGATGAAAGTTGCAGAATTCACTGCGTTTTCAGAATGGACATAGTATTTTTACTGTGATATAACAACCTTGGTTGTTTTTTCTATTTGTATTTGGGGAAAAAAAAACAACTGACAATCTCAGTTATAAAATGCAATGCTCTCAGAATACCCTCAAGTGTTTAAACGTATAAAACGGCATTTAGACGTGTTGATCTGCTTCAGAGCAGATGGTGCTTGAGTATCAAGAGATGCAAAACAAGTTCCACAGAAAAAGTCCAGAAAGTATGTAAAAATATATTCATGTGTAAATGTGGGACCTAAAGTTGTAATTATTTCAGTCAAAACTATTCATGCAGGCTACTTCACAACACTCTCGAAATTAAAAGATACCCTGAGACCTTGAGTGATTAAATCACAGCATTTCCATAATTACAGCAAACTTGCCATGCAATACACTTCAGCGACTTTAGAATCACTCATAACTTCACCGGAATTACCCCAACAGGGCCTCTTTGAGATCAGAGCTTGCAGGAATAAATTTGTGTCAAGTAGGTAGGTTAAAAAAAGCAGAAAAAATAAGTACTTCACCCTTACAACACACACTCTTTTTTTTGTGTGTGTCTACAGCCCGTTGGACTAACAACAAAAAACTATTTACTCCACACACCTAAAAAATATAATAGAACGCTTGAACATCTGAAATGATAAAAATATGAAAATCCAAATAATTATGAGATACAAAAAGGACAATTTAAAAAAAACAAACATTCCCATGCTAATGACAGCCAATCACCTTCTTAATATCTTGCGGCCCACCGTCGGTACACACAAATAAAAATAGTAAACAGAATCAATGGCTTTCCTTTTCTGAAACATACCTATAGTTGAACGAAAACGAGCCTCTGCTGTTGGGTGGTCTTAGCGATAAAGTGTGACGCTTTGTCTTGTGATGGACAGGTTAGTTGTTCTGGGTGTCTCAAGCCTTCTGAAGAATTAATTGACAACTTGAGATGGACACCAGCTCCATAAAGCCACAAAACGCCTAAAAGGACAGAAACAATTGGTGGACTGACTCACTGTTTGGTTAGATTAAAAAAAAGCCTTCAATAGTCAGAATTTAGGACACAAAGTTGCTCAAACCAAACCTTGTTTTGTTTCTCAAAACTGTGCAAGATTCATGTACAGTGTTGTGACAGGTGAAAGACTCATTTGTTAGTATCTGACTTAACAAAAGCTTATCATTTCAGTATACCGTAAGTTGTCAAAGTAAGCAGGGGTGGATCTACTGGGGTGGCAGTTGCCACCTGTTAAGAAAATTTATTTAGAATATGCTAGTTTTAAAACTTGTCTCGATTGAAATAGCCTGATTATAGTTTTCAGATTAATAACTAATTCTGCCCTATTGATCTTTATGTCACCTGTAGTTACAGCAGATTGTTTGCTAAGATCTTTTTGAACTGCCCTTTGTCTGTGTGGGAAACAACCAGGAGAAGTTCCAGTTTTCACACTGATCTGTGAAAAGCCTTAAAACAGCAGGAGTCCAGGCCAGTAGAGGAGAAGCTCTGCTTCCACTTTGTTTAGATAAAGGAGACAATTGGTGCTAGAACTTGAAAACAAATTGCAGGGAGTTTCTAACTTTAAAGACGGTCAGAGACAGCTCCTGGTTGGATGAGCAAAGATACACCTTATTTGAATAAATTAAAAGACACGAATACGCCTTTACTATAAAACTTTCTACACAGGAGTAAAAGTAAATTTGCTCTTCCAACCCTCCAAAGACGTCTTTGCACGTCTCTGCTTTTCGTTCTTTCTTTCTTTCGTTCTTCTTTTCCTTTTGTCTCAAGTAAATGAATGTATGTCTCTGTGGTTCTGCAGTTTCTGTTGTAATTTCATACGTTTCATAAATAGTTATGGCAAATCAGACATTAAGCGCATAAAACTTTTTTTTCTGACAACCTTGAATGCAACACAATGTAACCTTACACCCACTGCTAAGTAGCGGGAAATGCGAGAGAAGGACAGAGCGCCAGCAGCATGAATATATATGTTACTGGACTGGACATTACGTGATTCATCGTAAGTCACACATGCGCCATTGCTGTCCATTGAGTTAGGAATATCGGTGGTCAGGAAACTACTACAATCACGCAAAGAATCAGAACAACGGACGCAATGTTTAGTAGTTAATTCAACCATAGATAATGGTAATAAGGGTTTCAGATTTAACAGGTGAGGAAAACGTTTTAATTTAAAGAAAATATTGAACAAGTGATCTTGTTCAATCACTTGTTAAAGTGATTGAACTTTAACAATCACTTTGTTGCCTTTATATATATATTGCAATATAAGGTCTTATATTGCAATATAAGGTCTTATATTGCAATATAAGGTCTTATATATATAAGGCAATGACCCCATTGCCTTATATTAGCTTAACTGTTGCTGGCCTGCTATTGACTTTGATAACCTTAGCATGTGCTGCGCAGTTCGGTGTGTTTTAGTTCCATCCATCCATCCATCCATCCATCCATCCATCCATCCATCCATCCATCCATCCATCCATCCATCCATCCATCCATTTTCTTTACACCCTTGTCCCTTAGTGGGGTTGGGAGGGTTGCTGGTGCCTATCTCCAGCTAACGTTTCGGGCAAGAGGCGGGGTCACCCTGGACAGGTCGCCAGTCTGTCGCAGGGCAACACAGAGACACACAGGACACACAATCATGCACACATACACTCACACCTATGGGCAATTTAGAGAGACCAATTAACCTGACAGTCATGTTTTTGGACTGTGGGAGGAAACCGGAGAACCCAGAGAAAACCCACACATGAACAGGGAGAACATGCAAACTCCATGCAGAAAGACTGGGGCCGGGAATCAAACCCAGAGTGTTTTGGTTCCGTTAGCACTTAAACAACCCGCCTACCAAGTCATCAGTACAGCAGCTGTTTAAATCAGTTAATCAACCACCGCGGTAGTCGGGCGAAAACTTATTAATAATCATAATATAGACGTTAAGCCTGACAGCATAATGTAACAGACTGGATGTTCTGTTTTAGTGTTTTTGCTACTTTTTTGTGTGGGAAATATTTGCTTTTTGGTGTTGATTCCCCTGATCGGTAATCTCTGCTCTATCTGCTCATTGGGCTGTTGTTTGTCGGTTGCCATGGCAACGGGTCGTGTGTACTACCGACATACAGAGCGAGAAAATGCGGAATAGAAGTTGTTGGAGCTATTTTTTCTTTATTTCTTTATACATTTGAATTTTGTTACTTTATACTTCTATTTTTTGTGTTATTTACAGAGTTTATTTGTAGGTTGATAATTGTTGATTTTATGTATTTTTTGTTGTATTATTTTTCTTATTTATTTTCTAAATTTAGACAGGAAGTAATGTGGGTCAGTCCACTTTCTATAAGTGCAGGGGCCTGGAGAAGGACCAGCAGGCATTTGGGTTTGGGGCCAATGGTTTTTAAGAGTGGTCGCATGAGAACAAATGAGAGTTTGATCTCTGTAACTGTTTGGTGAAAGAGGAAAATAAATCACCAAGAACAATCAATAAGTTTGGACATTGAACCTTCTTTTGCCCGTGTCGAGAATCATGACCCCAGTGCCTCAGTAGTGGCTTGGTGGAACTTTTATTTTATGTTTGGCTTTGCAAACAATCAGAAGTGGTTCTGTCTAGTTTGGTTCTTCACCTGTTTATCAGCTTTATTGTACCTGTATTGCGGCGCACTGCAGGTGCTACAATTCCTAAAAACAAGCGACAAAAACTGAGCTAATCCCCTGTGTTCACAAAACGTGGTGATATTTATAACAGTGGTCAAACTACGGCTCCTACAGCATATTTAAAATAAAACAATTGACCAATATAAATAGAAATTCGCCCCTTCTTGCATCTTGACAGAACTAACAGAAACGAAACTGTTTATAGATTTGTATCATGGAGAATTTATCAAACATCAGTTTTCTAATAGATATATCTAATAACAAATGATGGCGCTACTAATATTTTCATGACAGATTTCTCCTTGTCTTTATTCCTAATGACTTTATTAGCATTTTTTTTTTAATGCTGAGGTGAGAACTTTGCTGAAAGCTATGGACGCTGCGTTCAGGACAGGCGAGGCATCAGCACTCTGAGAAGCGACCCTAGGGTTAGGGTTAGCCTATGGTAAAATACATGTTTTTTACGTAGTAGTAACTTCCATTGTTATTTTACGACACTGTGCAAAAATGTAAAATCAGAAAAGAATGACGTTTACGATGACGGCTCTTAGTAGTCTATGTTTGTAACACCCAGAGATAAATGGGGGCAAGGGGAGGTTAATTAATGTAATTATTGTTGATAACTGTAATCTTAAGAGTTTTTAAGGAGGAAATGCCATTAGCATTTATAGCTGATAACAAGTATCTGGTTTACACACATTTGTCTTGGTGTTGTTCTAATTACATGAACACACACCCCACATTCACACACACACATTCTTGTACTTCTACAAACTGAAGACTTTGTATTGACTTCCATAAAGTTTTGTAACTGCATTTATGCTAAACCCAGACTTTTTACTAACACTAATCAGTACTAGTTTATTTCTAATCATATCCAAAACCTAATTCACACCATATCTCTAAATCTAACCTAATTTTGTTGACCATGATGGCTTTGTAAAAACAATAAAAGGGTAAAACATCTAAGGGGATGAATACTTTATACTTGATTCAGCGACTCTATGGTGCTTACATGATGTGCCCACTTTCAGAAAGACGGGAAACTTTTAGACTCGAATACATAAAATAATTTTTCCTGAAATTTACATTTTACTTAGATTTAAGGCCTTAGATGTTTTAATGTCAGATTATGATGATCAAATGTTGCTTCCACGGCATCACAGCTGAAGCCTTTACTGTCTGGTGTGTGTGTTTAATGCAGAACTTGTGCTTCTGTAGAGGTGACACACTTGTTGATGACCAGTTTCTGAATCGCATTCAATTAGACCCACATGGATATTACTAATCCTCTTAATTTCCATGGAAGCAGTACATGTAGTGCATTCTTTAGTGCAAAGTCTCTGTGGCTTTCTTAAATTAAGACAGAAAATATTACAAAGAATAAAATAGAAGCAAACAGATGAAAGTGAAGCCGATACTGAGCACATAGCAAATCCCACACAACATGGCAACAATTAATTTAATTAATTCCCAACATTATCTTCCAGCATTTGATAAGTTTTTTCATTCAGCAAACTGCGTCCCATACATAATTAATATATGGCTATGGACTTATAAATTTAATTCTGCCATTCATTTTTAATTTTCAAATTGAGCTTGAAGATAATGCCACCAACATACACTGATGAGTCCATAGTGGCTGCAGTCATCAGTTGTTGATTTTCTGCCTTTAATTTACTCTGTCCTTTAACATTTTCCACTCTTCAGATAGTTTGCATTTTCAAAATAGGTAGTGGGTCCGCACAGGATGATTTGGACTTTTTATTCTTGCGGTAAGGACGACCAAAATGTTGAGGAGCCCAAGATGAATATTTCATACCTTAAGTACCAAGAAAGACAAGTTTTTCTAGTTTCACATAATACCCTACTTGTTAAAAAATGTAATTTCCTGCATCTTACTAAATTGATTTGGCAGCACCTAGCAGCCAGCAAATGCTCCCACCAAATGTTCTTGGCTTTTGGTCAAAAATCCCTGTGGACAACTCCCTCAGCTACCCCCCTCCCAAATAACCTCATGGAAATGGATCAAAGAACAACAACAAATCTGAACTTTAAATAGTCCCATCAATGCTTCAAACATCGCAAACATGCTTTTTTTTTCTCTTTGTGCTTTGCTTTAGGTGAGCGGGTTTTGTTGAGCTTCTTTCTAAGACATAAGTCCTTCAAACTCTAAGTGACACCAAAGCACAGCAGGATTTATTAAAATCTTTTTTTTCCCCTCATCTACCTAGTGATGACTTTGTTGTCTGGTCTTTCAGCTGTTCTGAAATTCTTAAATGTTTTAGGAATTACAGAAAATGTAATCTGAATTTAAGAACGGACATCCAGGCGTGCTGTTATGTTGCTTGGAGGACAGCAGCAAAAACGTTCACATGGTAGCAGAAAGGCACAGTGAAGTCCAGCTGTATCCAAGAAAATTACAATGAGAGATATATTTAATAGGATAGTAAAACAAAAATGGCAACTAAACTCTAAACTAAACTTTTGTTCTGAGTTGCTATGTTGCCATTTTTCTCCTCTCTCTCCATTGGTCATAGTGCTGTTGATCTCTTTCATTCAAATACATTTCTGTTTTTGGCTGCTGTACCTCCCACCTGCAAGTCATCTGGTTATCATGACTCCTATCATAAGGTAATAAATGGGACACTTAACCATTGCCAAATTGTCAGTCTGTAGTTACAGTAATTGACATTTACTAACAGATTCTCTAAGAATGGCTTATCTGGATCCTCTCCTGTTGGCCAATCCTACTTTAATGCGTCACTGACTCATAAATGGCAATGAAAACATTAAAGATATTTTAAAAAATGATAATGGAATGACATTTTAGTCATTGTTATGTGATTGGTATGCACAATAACTCAACCTCTGCATATGTTCTAATTTAACTCCTAAAATCATGAATGGACTTGTTTTAGTGTCTTGCGTAGTGATTACTCTCTTGTCTTACACATTTCTTCTAGATGTAGATCTTCTGAGATATAAGAGGAGCAGTTAGCGCTGCTCTCTTTCTGTGGCTATAAAGTATTGACTTTTTTCCCCCAATTTTACAGTGTAAGGAACTTAAACATCAGAAGGCATCTTAAACCCTCTTAACATATAATCAATAATAGCTGTGAAAAAGAAAAGCGTTTTCAAGTGAATATTGATTTTGGTAAGTGATTATAATGTGCCATTTAAGGAATATTTTATACTACACCTGGAGTTTCATATAACACCAATTCAAAACAAATGGGACTTTCAGATTATGTACCAAAATATATGATCAATCATATAGATGGATTGAAACCAGTTACAGTTTTTATCAAACTAGATTATCAGTAAGTTTATTGCAGTTTCCATAAGATGCAAAATTGAGTTCAAAGATCCTAGTAATAGAGAGAGGAGTAGTGTCACAGAGGAAAGAGAGCGTATGTGTGTGGCCTCAACAAATGAGCATACATTTTTGTAGTATAGTGGTGCTGACACAAAACTAACACTCCTTCCCACACAGGCATGTGATTAAACACACACACACACGCACACTCACCCCCCCCCCCAACCCCCCACCCCACACACACACCAGATGCACACATGTCAGTCCACCTTCAACAAGCACTGATGCAAATACAGCTTCAGCAGTCGGTTTTCCACCAGAACCCTTTTAAGATAATGAGCTGTACAACTGTGACGCAAGATGAGCTCATTGCGGTTCTTAAGTGTTCATATGTTGCGTATGGCTCCAACAGTGAACATTTTTTAAGCATAGTGAATTTCTAAATAACCTATAAGCTATTCTGCAAAATCATTCCAAATTAAAAGAGCTGAGATTTTACAATTACTTGCGTACAGTGTCATAGAGATGCTAAGTAGCTTTTAATGTTCATGCTGCAGAGAATTTTATTTCCATATTAATATTTAAACCCACCATCGTAAAGGCTTTTCTGACAAAGAGAAATGTGTTGCTAATATCGTTTGGGGCCAAAAGTTGAGCATTGAAACAATATGCTTTTTGTTCTTCCCATGCATTCTTCCACTTTGGCTGAAGCTGTAACTAACATTGAGAAAAAAAAAAGTACAATGAACAGATGTTGATATATGTCGACTTGTCGGCCACAATTTCATTGCAAAATACAATCAGACACTAACGGGTTTCTCATTAATAGTAAATAGAGTTTTTTTTTTATCTTTTGCTGTATTACAACAAAAAGAATAGCTCACTATTCACAGAACACCACAGAAATGTTCAGAAATCTAAGTCAAATTCCACAGATTTAGTTCTGCTCTTTAGTTAAAAGAAGAAAAAGCACTCAATTTCATAAAAACCCGTTATTTTTGTATTGTATAGACTAAAGAGAAAATGTCTGTGCCTCTTAGCTTGTTAATATTTTGTAGAACTGAGTTCTACAAAATATTAACATGAATTGAGTGATTGCATAAATATTCACCCCATTTAAAGTGACTGACTAAACTCAACAGAGGTTCAACTGGTGCATGTATTCTCACAATGGGTTCAACTGGTTGAGTCTCAAGTGAATGTGTAGTATAAATGCATCTGGGGTGAGAAGGTCAATTCTCTGGTTAATCTACTATTACTGCATGAAGATAAAACAATACTTAAAGTTAATCAGAGTAAAGATTGTTAAAGTATAAGTCAGGTGATGGATACAAAAACATCTAAGGACGGAACATTGCCTGGAGTTCAGTTAAATCCATCATCAGGAAATGGAAGGAGCAGAACCCACGATACTCGATCAGGCCGTTCTCCACAAACCAAAGGACCATGCAAGATGGAGACTAGTGAGAGAGGTCACCTGAACATCAGGGACTATACTGAAGACGTTGCAAGCTTCAGTAGCTGAGATGGGAGAGGTTCTGCATACAACAACCGGGCAGCCTTGTCAGCAGATAAAATGGTGCAGTAAAACGTTGGGAAATCCTGGATGTTTGCTTCTATCTGCCAGAGAACCGTGGCCCCAGACATTTATTTTCCAGCCAGATGACAGCACAAAGCATCCACCTAAATCGATGCAAAAATGGCTTGAAGACATCAAGGTGAATATTCAGGAGTGACCCAGTGAAAACCCAGACCTCAATCTGATAGAGGCAGGAATTAAAATGCACTGCCGATGCAAAGTACACATAATAAAGCTTGAGCAGATTTGCAAGGAATAATGGCGTAAAATTGCAGCGTCCAGATGTGCCTGACTGAGACCCATCCACACAGACTCTGCATCCAGCATTGCATTCACTGAATACTGATTTGAAAAGGGTGACTAATTTATGCATTCGCTTATTTTATGTACATTTTTAAATTATTTTATTTAATTGCCATTGTATTGAAGAAATCAATTTTCACTTTGAAATTAAAGGTTTTTTCTGTATTTATTTATTCATTTGTCAAAAAAAGCCAAATTGTATTAATCATAACTGATTTATAAAAGCGATAAAAGGATAGAAAATCAAAAGGAATTTTTAAGTAAGTTTTAGAGGCTCTTCAAAAGGAGAGGTTGTTGGAACCTTTCTCACCTTAACACGTTTCTCCATTCTACCAAAACGTAACGAACTTTTGCTTTCAACATAATTTTGTTTTTCCTCTCCCTCCACACCTTTTTCCAAAAAAAATCTCTTGTTTTACTTGACATTCAAGTTAATCACATGCCTTTCCCTTCGTGTCCCTGTCATTTCCCTTTTATCACTTGCTGTTGAGTTGACACAGACGCTTGAAGATGCACAACAGACATCCATGTCACAAATAAACCCTTCTTACAGTCACTCACTGCCCACCTCTCCAGCTGAGGAATCGAGGGAAAGCTGACAGTCTGTCAGTGGATGAGCATATGTAGCAAAATCAAGCTAACATTCTCAAGCATTTATTTCGAAACATCTGGCATGAGCCTTTTCAGGTCAGACATAGCACACCTACACCTGGTGAGTAATTACCCATTCTTTTTGAATTATAAAAATAAAAAAATAAAAAACTATTTTTGCATACAAGAGATTTTGCTCTCTCTTGTATGCAAAATCCAAAAGATACTAAGACTTCATATCAACATTAGGGGACAAAATGCAGGACTGGACAATCAAATTCCCATGATCCCTTCAGGAACTACAGGCAGGTGGCAAACACTTGACTTTTAGAGTATTTTGTAACGCACATCATTATCATGGGCTTTGAGAAGCCCATTTGAACCTGACGTTTAAAGTTTTATAAGGATAACTGGCGTTATGAAACTTTTATACAAGAAAACGGTAACCACTGACCACTTAATGTGACAAAATGGAAGCAAAAGGAAGAATAGCATTTTAAAACCAGAAGCTTCACTACCTCAAGTTAATGACACAATATTAACGACTCAGCAAATGTGGTTCTGATTTATCTACACAACATCCTTGAGGGATATGTACTGGTGGTTGTCAGAAACTTCTAAGAGTCTTTAGAGACTAGAGTCAGATTTATTATTTATATGTGCTAATGTGGTTTTTGGACATCCCAGAAGAACCTGAAGAGGCATTTCATATTCTAAAAGTTGTTCTGTGGTGCTGAGCTGACTGCTATGTTGTGTAAAATTTGCAAAGTCTGTCTTGACTCATCCCATCACTTTTGGCGTTGCACTGTCATAGTAAAAAAGCAAAAATGTTGAAAGCACAACTGTGAGTTTGCTTCTAAAGGGGAGATCAGAAAAGACCGCCCCGCCTCCGCACTCAAAGATTTTTTTCTTTACGTTTCAGCAAGCAAAAAAATATGTTACTATATCATTTTGTATTAAAAACACAAGTTGTGACTTAACTGTTTATGTCCGTTGATATAAACATACATGTTCAGCATCACATCCAGACCCAGAGATGTGTCAATGGGACAGAAGCCAGGGGAGACGGATCTGTCTCTCACTGCTGGTCCTTTCTTTTTCCCAAGGACAGACTGTTCCCACTGGATCAATGTTTTCAATCTGGTGATTTCCATTTCATCACTCGAGGCATTATAATCAATAACTGTGATTACGGCTTTAAGGCATTTACATGCATACAGGGTCAAGGATTCTAAAACACGGCATCAGATTCTTCCTGTTTGGTTTCATATAATCCTTTGATAGTCTTGTTATAATCTGCTTACGTTTGATAGAACCATTATGAGTCTTTGTTACAGACTCAAATTTATTGTCAGTCATGTTGGAATATCATCTTAAACTCAGTTGATTGCCATAGATATTAGTCTGTATTGCCACTGACTTCATTAAGCTGTCAAAACATATTCCATGTCTTTGATTGCTGTTATGGTTTAGGAAGTAATGGTAAATAAATAATGGATTTCACAATCCAAAAGATTTGAAGAGTTCCTTTTCCCAGCACTGTGTTAAAAATGTTGCTCAGGTATGAAGATAGATTTACAGTCTGAGGTATTTATTTTTTTCTGCTACCACAACACCTCCTAAATCTTTACTTATTGTGTTAGCATGTACTTCCTGCTCCCAGAGGCACAGCAGGTGCATCTGTTCAATTACTTTAAAGACAAACATCAGGAAACAAAAGAAGCCTATGTTACATCGTGTCATAAGGACTGACCACAGGTGGTCGGAATAACTGTAAGCAATGATGCCTGACAAAGAAGCAAGGTGCAAATTTGCCAATGTTGCTCTTTGAAATTATTCAATTGATTGAGCTCAGAACATGTTTGGACGTTGAACAATGTTTTGCGCTGTAGCTTCAGTTATGCAGGCACAGCTACATCCACTGTTACATTCACTTAGCGTAGTGAATTTCTATAAGAAATGAGTTATTATGCAAAATCCTCCCAAATTAAAAAAATATATATACATTTTACAATTATATGTGTATACAGTGATGTAGAGTTTGCTTTGTACCTTTTAATGCCCAGGCTGCTGAGCTCTGAATTAATTCCTCAGAGCTAAGGAATTGCAAATTGCAAATTCAGGACTAAAGAATGTGGGAATTTATCTGTTGACCGCATAAATTTGATCCAGTTAAATCTCAGTTTTCAATCTTAGTTTAAGTTGTCATACACATAGAACATATACTAAAACACTGCAAGTGGCAAAATACATAAAACAAACCATTAATCAGGCTTTTCTTAAACATAACTTCCTCAGTGAATAGAACAATTTGTGTGTCCCTTATTTTAAAGACTGAGGAATATTATTCAGTACCCTCAAATTTCCATTCTTAACTGAATTTAAATTATTTTGCAACATGAGTGTGCTGAAACAATCTGTTCTACAAAAAATTAATAGATGTCTCAAACACTTATCTTTTTGTATAAACAGTTGGTTTGGTACAGATAACATGTGCATGGATGATCCATTAGACATTAAACACCCAGAGGCCCATTAAGGTTTAATCCTGTCATAGTGTTTGGTCAATAATCCCAAAGTTGGCTCAAAGGAAGGAAGGGGCTAATTAAAGGAAGTAAAAGAGATTATACATAAAATGATCAAATGCAATGATGCTACTGTACAGGAAAACATTTTAAGCAAGACATATTCTGCATAAAGGGCTCTTGTGATCAAGTATGAAGCTCAAATAGGCTTGACACAAGTACAAATTGTGATGAACAATGAATACCAAGTATGTTCTGGTCAAAATCCTAAAACATCAAAATATAAACACAATATAAAGACTTTTTTTAATGTGTATATATATATATATATATATATATATATATATATATATATATATATATATATATATATATATATATATATATATATATATATATATATATATATATATATATATAAGATTATGAAATACGAGTTCATATAATTTTTAACAGATGTCATGCTTAAATCTAATTACAGGAACCGAGTGCTGATAAGACTGAGAAGGCAGAGTCCTATAAGGACCTCAGTCAAAACTCTAATAGATTTTTTTTAACTTTGAAAATTATATCCTTTTAAATAGATTTGAAAATCTGTGCTGAAAAGAAGAGTTTGAGTCTCTTAGGCAAACTAAATTTGCATGTCATCTGTATGAATAAGACAGTTGTTTAAAAGTAGCCTTGCCACCAGAATTCAATTTACTGCGAACAATTTTTTTTTTTTCAGAATTTAGTCCCACGTTTTTCTTGCTGAGATATTAGCAAGAGGTTTTTGCACCATAATCATCAGCAAGCAGAGAAAAAAAAATCAGTTAAAGTTTCATTGCTTTCAGCCAAAAGGCTTCACAGTCAACTACAGAAAAAAATGATTCATGTAACTTTCAGCAGCTGTAGATGGAGCAGAGTTTACAAATTTAGCCTAATGCATAAGAATTTGGCTTTTAAATAATTTTATTCCTTGACCAATTAGAGAAGAGCATGTAGTGAACTAATTATTCAGAATTTTTACCAGCACAGACCTCTTCATCGTGGTCTTCTTCAGTGAGATCCACAACCCCCATCCCACTCTACCTGCTCCTCTCCACTTAGGGAGACAAAGATGAAGCAGCTTTCATTGTGATGTCCAGTCCACATGAACAGAACCATGTCTGAAGCTTTAACTCTGCAGCACAGTTAGCAATCTAAACTCTCTGATACATTTTATTGTTATTGTGTTAACCAGTTAGCATGAAACAGTGCTTCAAGGATCTTTTTTCCTCAGTTATCTCCTATTTGTGGATTCATTTTATTCTGACTTTACGTGAGTTGGAAGCTAATCCTCATGAGGACCAGTGTGTGTGTCGGAGTGTAAGTCATGCATTTTAGTTTATGCATGCATAAGTATGTGTGACAGCTTGCGTTTGTTGTGCTATTAGCCTGTAGGGCTGCTTATAATGACTGACAAATAACTATATATTGACAATCCAGAGTCTAGAATAAAAAAATAAAATAAACAAAGCAAAACAAACGGTAAGAAGTTTCAGAGTTGAATTTTATACACGTAAACATTGTTGAGAGAAATGAAAACAGCATGGATGAATTTTTAATCGGGGTCACAGAGGGCACAGTAATCCACTGAATAAATTGCTAATCCAGGCACAGGAATAAGAAGATGTTTATGTATTTCCAGAGTGTGTCAAGTCTGTAGCCTCACCTCTCTGTTGATCTGAAATCCAGATTCCTTCTGGCTAGCTCATGTTGTTTTCACTCCAAAGCCGGATGGAAGAGATGAAAGAGAAGAAAGCAAAAATTGAGAGTAAATTTTTTGGGTGTTTTTTTTTTCTTCAGAAAACTCAAAACCAGGGTATGGAAAGCAAACCAGCAAAAATAACTAATTTAATTGATAAGTAAAATATTTTGCATCTTTCAAATGGCACAGACAGCAGCAGACAGAACACGCTTCCTCTGGACCACCATGCAGAATGCAGCTCATTGTGAGGTATATTGCATGTTTTGCTCCCAATGCAGCATGTCCTCGCTCATCTGACATCTGTTATCTTATTGGTTTTAGCCTTTCAGCATTAAAAATCATAATTTCCTCTGGAAAGGGGTAATATCGTCAGTTTCAATTGTTAAGAACAAGAATACAAAGTAAAGAGGGGATCTGTATTAACTCAGCAGGTTCTTTTTAATGTTTTCAGAATTGCCAGGTGAGTTGTGTAAGGTAATCCAGGGAAGATGATAGATGCTGACATAAATATTTTAATCCACTTGAGCAAATCCAAAAATGTGAAGAGTGGAATTGCCTGGAAAGTCGGTGAGATTTCGATCATGACGTGTTTGTTGGTGGACCCAAAATCCAGACAGCAGCTGGGAGCATGGATCATGTTTAATGTTTTAGCAAGAAAAAAATTACAAAAGACTTACAAAAATCACAGGGAGCCAGAGCCAAACAAAGACAGGACTCTGGAACAAAAAACCGGAAGGATAAAACAAGGAAGTGACACATTATAACAGGGTTTAACAGGAGAAACGAGCAAAGAGTTTGAGCAGGAGAAAGGTTTAAATCCCCTAGGGACTAGGACAATTAATCTAAGAGTAACTTAGACAGACACAATGAATAACTAAATAACCAAGAATAACCAAGAAAGGACAGAACTAAAGTAAAATAGAAACGAGGCTGATGCCATCAAAATGAGAAACAAAGGAACACAATAATAATGGAACTAGAAAATGATCAAAACAATAAAACAACCCAAGATCCTAACAATTTCATTAACATTATATGTGTGTGTTGCAATAAAATGACCATAAGGCCGTGATGCACGGAGACCAAGTTAAACAGAGCTGAGTATACATGCAGTGCCTTTACAAAGGTGTTCCTACTCATTGAATTTCTTTACTTTCTGTTGCATGTACACAAACATCAATTTATATTAACTCAAGTTAAATAAGACAGTCCAACACGAAGAACTATGAAGTGGTATATAAAGCACTTTTCCAGGAAATCTAGAAATATTTTGCAGATAAAAAACTGTTTTCTGGAACTACTGTACTTCGTCAAGTCTTCTGGTGTCTTTGTTCTTTGCAATCAGACCAAGTATGAATTATTTTCAGAGTGTCTGTGAACATCAAGTGTCCAGTCTTGCCAAAAAATTCTGTTTTTGATTATAGACTTTAACAAGGCAATTCAAACATATAAAAAAGGTTTGATCTAAACCAGTGGTAGACGACTATAACAATAAAGAGTCAGTGCCCTGCTTGTTTTAGATGTTCCCCTGATCCAAGACATCTTAATCAAATGAATTGTGGGCTAGCACGCTCCTGCAGAACATGACATGTCGAGCAAATAATTCACTAGTGTGATTCAAATGGCTGGTTATTTGTTTGGGGGTCATTTGCTGCCATGTGAACCTCCAGCCCCAGAATCGAGGCTTTTTACTGCTTCTGACAGGTTTTCTTCCTGGAATTATCTGTATTTTGCTCCATAAATCTTCCCATCAGCTCTGATCATCTTCGCTGTCCTTGCTGTAGCAAAGCATCCCCACAGCATGTTGCTGTCACCACTACTCAGGATGGTGTGCTCAACGTTTACTTAAATAGTTTCCAGCTATTTTTGCCATGCATGAAGGATATTGAAATTCATTTTGATCTGATCTAACCACGTCGCCTTCCTTTACGTTTGCTCTGTCAGTAAAATGGTCTTTGGCAAACTAAAATTTTTCTCTGTCACTCTTTCAGGCCAGATTTGTGAAGTGCATGACAAAAGGTTTTCAAGTGAACAGATTCTCCCACCTGAGCTGCAGTTCTCAGCAGTTTTTCTGGTATTAACATGGGCCTATTTGCTGCATCTCTGATTAATGCTCTCGTTGCCTATAAGTGGACAGCCAAGGCTGGTGATGTTCCAAGGTGTTAACTGTTTCATTTCTCAGATTGAACAGTGCTCCATGAGATTTCCAAAGCTTGAGATTTTGTTAACTGAGCCATCTTTTAAGCTATTCCACAATCTCACCTTGTTCGTTGCGATTTAGTTTGTTCACTAATGTTCTCCATAAATTCTCTGGAAAGCTTCACAGAATAGCTGTATTTCTACTAAGAATGAATTTAAATTTAGGGGTGTTTGTGAAAAGGAGACTGAATATACGTACATGCAATAAGTTAAGATTTCTATTTTAAAATGCTTTAAATAAGACGTCTATTATCTTGCTTTGGCTTGTCACATAAAACCCAAGCAAAGTACACTTAAATTTATTGTTGTAATGTGACAGAATTGTTCAGGAAGTCTGAAATATTTATGGTACAAATTAGAACTGGTTAAAAGTACTGACATTATATACGTAAAAGGGGGAGTCACAAGTGAAGAGAGACATTTGGACCAACTGTACACGATACATGATAAATAGGGAAATGTGTGTTGGTCCATGGGCTCTAAAATAGTTTTCTTTTGAAAATTGATTTTACTAAAAAGTAGTCATACACCTTCATATTATTTTTGATATTAGTGAACATTAATAATCCAATCACCTACTGAAAACTCCTACTAAATATTTACTGTAAAGGTCTTTCCAATATTTTTTGCAGCGTTTTATTCTGATCTTCACTAGAAGAGCGTTGAGTTTGAACATCTTTTTTTCTAGTACCTTCTCGTTCATTTTCATTACATTACTTGCACCAAACACGCTCTTTAAGAACAGATTTTACTGGATCTTCAGGAATGGCTGCAGCCCACAAAAAGAGAGAAGTGCTTTCTGTTGCACTGCATGAGCTACTTAGCTGACCTTGTATTCCTTCATGGAAGGATCCAGAACTAACTGGTCCGATAAATGGCGAAAAGAAAAAAAAAAACTAAATTATAAACCAATATGTCAAAAGAAGCAAAGGTTTTTCTATACAAGTAACATAAAACCTGCCAGAAAAACAAATGGCTGACCTGGAGCCAGTCTAAAAAGCAAACTGGAGCAGATGTCTGCCTGTAGCTACAGAGGTAAATTAAACATATGACATATTTTGTGTTTTTTGTCTTCGGTCTCTCTTGCTGCTTGATTCATACCTGCAATGATTTACAAAAATTTGCTCATTTTCAACAACTTCTGTTATAAGTAAATCCTTATAACAGAAGTTTAACTGGGACACTTTAGTTGATTTAAGAAAAAAAATCTTGATTTCTCAATTGTAATATATGTAAAGTCACATAAAAAAAACAACAACATTGTAATTAATCAAAACAGGCAGGCTAAATTAAACACCGTTGTTATGCTGGGCTGTAATAATTTCTGATGTGTGCTCCAGGCTTTCTCGCTTATTCAGCATGTCTTTTGTACGCGCTTCACTCTGTCATAAACATCTTTAACATCTTTAACATCGGCTTCACTAGTTCAGCATCGTCTGCTCTCAGCTCTCTTTTTTCTTCCCACTTGAATGTAAACGTAGCACACAATCAGGTTTTTATGTATTCAACCACAGCACAACTGATGAGCTATAATCTGTTTTTATCAAATGGAGCAGAGTGCAAAATTTTATTTTATTTTTTTACATAAAACGGCTTAAGTGGCTGAGACAAGAAAATATTGTGTAATATTTGTAAATTCTGTTAGAGATCAGTTTTATTTTTCCTTCTGCTTTCTATCTTTGTGCTTTGGGTAAAGTTCCATGTTGTATGTTGGGTAACCTTGGACCTTGGACTTCAACAGTACAAGTGACTGCATTCAACCTTTTTTTTTTTAAATGTCAGTCATTAGGAAGCAGCAAAGTCCTTTAATAATTTATCAAGTTATTATAAAAAAACAACTTTACTTATAAAAGACATCAGTTTGCATCATATTGCATCAAACACACCAATTCTGTTGACTTCCATCCAAATGAGTGTATCTGCTTCCCATCCACAGAGGCTGCACCTGTCTGAGGTGTGACACAAAATTATGTTCGACATAATAAAAAACAAATAGGTGCAAAAAACCCCCCAAAATATTCTTCTGCTTCTTAATTAAAATATTTATCTTGCATCTATTTTGTGTTTTTCCATACATCCTTCATGTTTTTTGTAATTTCCACATTTTGGATTTGCTGATTGTAACAGCTTTTCAACCCATTGAACCCGCCATTTACTGTAGTACTCTCGGGGAGTGGAGAAAAAACAACAACCCCCTCCTCCCCCCCCAAAAAAAACCCCAAAACTTGTCTGTGATTGGCTAATCATATGATTAATTTGTGTACACTAACTCAAGTGTGATGCATATACCACAAATTATTGTTTGCTCAGATTGCTAGGTGCTTGCACATCCGTCTTTCTGCATGCAAAATAAGGCGGCACAAAGATGAAAAATGACACTTTACTAATCAATCCTGCTTTATAAGCAGGTTAGCAGGAGTCCCTGTCTTTGTCCATCTATGTAAGAGTAGCTGATATGAACTCAAAACTTTATCAGAATACTTTGTATTATGTGAGGATGAGAAAAGTGATAACACTAAATATTTTCTTTGTGGCAATTAATTGTACAGCAGTTAGGTAACAGAACTGCTAAACCCCCCTCCCCAGGATAATCAAATGTCTTTTTTTAAATGTATATATTTTTAAAATTTACAGT
Source organism: Poecilia reticulata (assembly GCF_904066995.2). NCBI lineage: Eukaryota > Metazoa > Chordata > Actinopteri > Cyprinodontiformes > Poeciliidae > Poecilia > Poecilia reticulata. Next base: position 20,018,727 of record NC_088841.1, read on the forward strand.
AAATCAGAATATGGGTTCTGATGAAAGTTTTTTTTCTTTTCTCAGATTAAAAGTACATTTAAAAATAGCAACCTTTAAGCAGGTGTTAAACATATTTTTCCTTAGACCCATATTTTGGCATTTAGAATGCTGTTTTTGTTGGCTGATGTATTATTATATATGTAGTATTATATACTATATTACTCCTCTTATGTACATGGTTGGAAAAATACTCACCCAAAGTAGGTATGTCTGCCACACCAGTCCCCACATCTTTCTGGACGCAAGTCTGGACTCAGTTAACTGCTCACCAGGTCTCCGCTCAGTCAATAGTTTACTATTAACTATAACAGCCATTACCCATCAAGTAAGAAATACTTTGTCAACCATCCTTGCTTTACAGAGTATAGATGTCTGTGTAAACAAAATGTAGCCTATTTTCTTTAATTTTATTGACATTTCTCAATCAATTCATGTTTTATCAAAGGGCCTTGTTATACTAAAGGAAAAAAAAATACATTACTATGTTATAAGGTCAAATTCAGCTTTATTGATTTAGCACTGAGGAAATGTGAGGAATAGTGCGGAGGAAATGATTTCGTTTCATAAATTCTCCAGCTGAGCCAGACTTGAGGGCGATGACAGTGACTTGGATTTATGGTACAGTAGAGAGAAAAGTTTTAAAACCATAAACAATGAACATTGCACAGCTTGGTGAATTTACTCAACTTTGATAAGAAACTTTTGTGGAGAGATGCCAACACAAAGGTTAAGGGAAGCACAAGACAGGCTATAGGGGAATGAAATAGAACTCTAAACATGTGGGAGAGGCAGCAAGATGTTTTTGACATGCAGCAGTGGTTTAAAAACACTCAGAGGGTCACAAGAGAGCCAGAGACGTGAGGTGAGGCTCATGACTGGTGAGGCACCGACTCCACTGGAGTCAAATGAACAAATACATAGAACCCAAAAGTGAAGCTTATGTTTCAGTTTTGACCCTAAACAGCATTTTTTGTGTAAAATTACTTCCGCTTTAATTTATTCCATACTGTTTAAAAATGTAGCAGTGAGACTATTAAAATATCACAACAGGCTAAATTAGATTTTTTTTAATTTAACTATTTACTTTGTTTAGATTTTTGTCTGTTTTTTTGTTGTTATAAATAAATATTGTTGTCTCACCTGTTTTTGTATTTGACGTCCATACACCCATCTTTCTCCTCAAACATCTCAGACACTGATGTTAAAGTTGCCCTTGTGTGCGTGTGTGTGTGTGTGTGTGTGTGTTTTTTTGCTTAGCTGTCCTATTTAAAACCATTTCTGGTCTGAAGACTGATGAGGACCAAAGCTTGGCCTTAATTTGATGGACTACTTGCTTAGGGTTATGGGTGTGGTTTAGAGGTAAAGGTACAAATTAGGTTTTTTGTTGAGGTTAAGTACATAGCAGTCATGGTTAGGGTTATGAAAAATGTCTGGGTTAAATGTGAGTCCTAATATGAGTAGAAATACAAACTTGGGTGTGTGTTTGTGTGTCGTGTCGTGACAGACTGACGACCTGCCCGTAGTGAGCTCTGATTCTCACCCAAAGACTGCTGGAGAAAGGCAGCAGCCTTTGGCAACCCTGTAAGAATAAGTGGGCAAGGACAATGAATAGGTGAAAAAAGTACCTGTGGCAGTGACAGAGATGTTACTAGTGTGAGCAGGTATGCGAATGATTATAACAATGTCATCCAACTACTGAGGATGGCACACGGCCTCAGTCCCCGCTGCAAAGGTTCACATATCCTGGCTCATCTGCTGTTGTATCAACAAAAATATGAAAAATAAATATAAATTCTGCTATAGTAACCAAGATTACTACAAATGATACAGCCATTCCGGTACTTTGGGTCGTGGCTCATATGCACTGCCACAGCCCGGTGTGTCCAGACAAGAGTATTAGCATCCTTTTAAGTGCTCCTTGTCTCTCTCAGAAGAAAATCCTTGTGGTATGCTGACTATTACTCTCCTTGTTGCTATCTTTTTAGCAAAACCCTGTTATCTTGTTTAAAGCAGGGCAGCAAGTGTTGTAACATTTGTTTCCCTGTTGCGTTTTTTTCCAAAACAAGTGTACTGTTTATTTCTTTTTCTCAAGTCAAAAGTACACAAAATGTTAGAAGGAGGTTCATAGTGGTAACGAAAGACCTTTAAGGTTAAGCCGCCATTTATCCACCCACTGAGTTACAACTTGATGCAGCCAAATTTATTCGCTCTTTTGGCTTCAGAAAGTTAACAATTTTTGTCAGTCTTAATTTTTAGAAATGCGTATAAGAGTTCAATACATTATATTTCTCACAGCTAAGCAATGTGAATATGGGAAACCTTTAGTGCAACTTGTACAAGTGTAAGAAGACAATTGCAGTCTTTCAAAAGATACTTGGCAAATATTGTATGAAAATTGATTAATCTTGTAAATATGTCTACTGATTTGTGCTGTAGTATAGCTGTTCTGTTTTTGAAAACAGAACTCTCACATGACTCTTGAAAAACATAAACATTTCTGTGATGCAAAGGTCTAATGAGGTTTATGTACCACAGAGGATCTTCTTGACCTAAAAGACCCGAAACGGATTAAAAACTCAGAAAAGAAGCAAGAAGAATATGACTGACGAGGAATTTGGTTTTCTTTATTAAGATACATAATGTTTTATGTGTTTGTTTATTTTGATGCTTCTCCAACATTACCACTGTGAATGCTATAAATAACAGGACTAGTGTTCTTGTCTCTGAACTATAATCTTCAGATAACAAAGAATGTTCCATTAGAAATGTGCAACATTGTGTCCAGATTTAGAGCGTTGCTCCGTGCGTTGACTTGTGAAGCGTATGCTCTGGTTGGCTGATTTGCAGTTTTGTGTCTCTCAGGTGTCGTAAAGACAAAAGCATTTTAAAGTAATGGGCAGTATATTTTCTATTAGGCTTAGAAAAGCATCTGGGAAAAGTAATTTAATTTTGCAGGCAACAATACTATAGTAGTGGACATGATAAACTCAATCTGGTAAAAAAAAAAACAAAAAAAAACCATCCTGATTAGTTCTGTCTTTCTTTCCAAACAGTGATCAAGAACCTGTTGAAACACACCTGTTAAAAAAAACATTTATTTTACCTGATTTTCACAAAAGTTCAAAATACCATTTTGCTTCTACAAAAATAATTTTTTTCTATTTGCTTATCACATGCTCTTCTTTCACGTTTTGTTCCTACCCTATCCTGCGTTGTCCTGCCGGTGACTCTGTTCAGCTTTGACATTCTCTCCTCACTGCTATATGACTGATCAGCATAATCCCTTACATGCGTTCTCACCCAGATTTAATCCCAGCAGGACCTCACTCTTCATTGCATGCAAATTTCCTGTTTGCTTTTGATGGGTTGTGTTGTGATAAGCCAAATTGTGTACTTTATGCCAGCCGAGCTTACTTACTCTGAGAAATTAACATAAACAGATTCCCAAAATGGAAGTCGTGAAATGATTTCTTAAAGGCAACTTGGTGTCATAAATAAATATGTGAACTAGAGGATGGAGTCCCCTCCAGGAAATGGGGCCAGTGTTTGTTCACCCATCTACTGTATGTATAGGCTGTATGTTTCTGACACCTAGTGGTCAAAATTTGGAAATGCATTCAAGGTGATTAGGAAAGCAGGTGGAAATCTCCTGGATCCCAGGGAAATTAAAAAATAAAATAAAATCAGTTTGGAAAATAAAGATGGATGCAAACCTGACAGGATAGAGAATTTTTCTGCATAGGTCATAAATCAAAGCTTTGTTTGTGTGTATATATAAATAAATAAAGCCAATTCATTTTTAACTTTGGAGTAGCCTTTCATGTTTTGTATCTTGGGTTGTCTTTACAGTGAATTATTTAAGCCTTTATGGCCTTTATTGAACTGTAATTGGACAGGAAAGAAGGAGGAGACAAAAGGGGAGACATGCTGAAAATTACCTGAGGCCAAAACTAACACAAATCAAGAGGAACTACAGTCTCTGCACATGTTACATGCACTCTATCAACTGAGCCACCCAAAGCCTCTTTTACTGAAGGAATATAGTTGTAATAGTGGTAAAAAAAATACTGTTAACTAATCAAAGATTGCCTGGTTTGTGCGAATCCCAAATATTTTTTTTCCTCTTTATTTGTTTGTACAAATGCTTTTACACACATCAAATATACCAGTACTTGATTCGGTTGATGGAAATAGACGATGTTTACTAAAAGGATGTGCAACTGCGACACACATAAACTGAGCAGTCACATTTGTTTATTTTGTATTGACAATAGTTTATTATTAGGAGTATTTCAGTCATAAGAGAACAATCATTCTAACAAGAACTTAACTATTTGATTGATCCTGAGGTGAATGCAGTTGTGGAGTGTGCCACACGAGGGCAGTGTAGTGTCGAGGCAGTAGGTCCGCCCAGCGGAGGGAACCTTCGAGATGTGTTTCAGCTTCCGCTCACACTGCGAAGCGAGGTTGCGTTAAACCAGAACACGGTGCTTCCGTCTCAACATTTCTCCTGTTTGATCAGGTAATCTTTCATAAAATGCATGCACAATTATATCAGGACTGTATATGATTTACTTTATAGCAAACTTATGTGTGGTTTTATTAAAGTTAAATCATGTTAACAGTACGCCTAGGCTGTGCTTATTCCTAAACAGAGTCAACGCTGCGTAATGAACTTTAACTCTGATATCAGCAGATTATAATCAGGACGCTGTTATAAAGTTATTAATAGGAAAATGGTTTTAGTAGCGTCCTCCGAATGCCGAGCGCTGGTGGACATTTTTACAAAGATGCCTTTGGGGGGCGTTTGGTCGAAGGTAAGCTTTACACCTTAAATACCCAACAATGCCAGTTTAGTCTTTGAGCAACTTGGTAAAACTGTATTGTGTAACATTAAAACATGCTTGGCTGCAACTGTATCGATGGCAGCTCTTCTTCTATTCAGTGTTTGTTAGCTTCTGTTAGCTTCTTGACGCAGCTCCGTTCTCCTGCTACTGGTAACTAAAATCACGACACCCTCACTGTGTATCCCTCTGAAAAATGAACCCATTTAAATAAAGAAATAAAGAAATCCCTCCATGAGTGATGCCAAGATAGAGAGCGTTCATTTTATAGCGTTAACACCGGTGCTGTAAGTGGTCCGGTATGAAACGGGGATGATTGAACAACACAGCACTTTTAAATTTCAATAATCAGAATGCAGAAATTGTTTCCGTTGTTTTATAAAGTTTTTGTCAGTCTGCCTTTTCCCCATCGATACGCTTCCCGACCGACCTGCACCTTAGGGGGTTAAAAAAAAAAGACGCGCACTTTGCGCAAAACTCTGAGAAGCGGGACATAAAACGGAGCGACGAACTAGATGTGAATTATGGCATAAAAACAGAGAATCCGACGCTGAACAGTGAAAAAAAATCAACGCATGATGTGAAACACATGACGATTAGGCGGCGCAGCAGGTGATGAGTGAAGATTACTGATGGTGAGCGTCAATAAACGATAAAATAAATGTAGCAACAGGAAAGAAACTAAAGTGGACATAGCAATAAACCAAGAGAGGATAAAACTAATCAAATGAAACTAAATGAAAATGAATGAAGAACAAAATGCAAGAATAAACTAAGAAACTAAAGTAAATACAGAAGAATAAACTGATATGGCAAGACCTTTCGAGCAATAATTAATACAGAGGACAGTATGGCAAGAATAAACAGACACTATTTCCAGATAAAAGGTAAAATAATACTGAGAATAAATATATCTTACAGACCATAACAGTAAAGAACTGATCACTTTTATGTTTATAATTAGATTTGATATATTTATTTCTTCAATATTATTTTTCATGTCAGTGTTAATATCATGAGGCTGATGACTCCATGACACTTTCAATTTGACTCATTAGGATTTGATTAAGAACCAGATTTGTTCTTTGTAATTTCTGTCCAGTAAAATTATTAATCTATAAATCAATAGACAGGTTGATACAAAGATATAATCCATGTTTCTGTCTCATGGCATTAAAAGGATCTGGAACTTTAGTTTTTCCACTGAAAGCTCTGGTTTGCACAATAAATGCCATGTGGGTGAAATTTTATGGATGATACTCTGATGTCCCATTCTCCTGAAGGCAGCACAGAGATGCACCACCAGAAACTGACAAACACTGAAGAGAAGAAGAGCTATGATTAATGTAGTTACAGTTCTATCCATGTTTTAATGTTGCAGAGCTCAGTCATTTTGCAAATAGTTCAAAGTTTAAACTGGCATGTTGTTCATCTTTTATCTGGTCATTTTGTGGAATATTTAACAACTAGAAAATGGCACAAAATAAGAATATTTTTCCACTCTGATTGGCTGCTGTTAGGCCTACCAATTTTAACTTGAATGTTTTTTGCATTTTTGTCGACACCTGTGAAAATAATTTCTATTCCCACGACGTTTTTGTTCTCTGGGAAATTATTTTTGATGATAAATACAGAAACAAGCATAAAAATCAAAACATCTACAATAGTGATAGTAATATTAATGATAAAATAATGGTCAGTGCAAAGTAGCCTGCAAATTCTTTGGTGGGGGGCGGTGAGGGACCTGGATAAAAGCTGGGGGGGGCACTGGCCCAAAAAATGTTGAGAAACATTGAGTTCGAGAAATCAGTTAACCTAACAGCCATGTTTTTAGACTGTGGGAGGGTGCTGGAGTACCAAGACAGAATGCATGCATGCATAGGGAGAATATGTTGACTGAATTCAGAAATACCCCAGGCCAAAATTATTTAATGCCACATAAAAATACATTTAATTATTTGCTTAATAATGAAACTGGGAAAATGCTATTGCTTAGAAAAAGTAAGTCCTATATCATAATGCAATTTTACAAGGGATCTCTTATCAGTGGGTCCTTGTTGATATGTTTTCTTTAACTTTTCATTACTAAATGAACTCTGTGAAGAAAATGTCTGATTTATTATTTATAAACAATTGACACCAGATTTAGGTTAGCCCATTCAATCTGTAAAATGAGCAGTTTGTGCATGAACTACTAATATTTTTGTTATAGTGAACAAACTTTTATAGTACATAGAACAAGGTAACATGACCAATTTTGCCAGAAGGAGGCGCTAGTTAATCAATTTTCACTCTTTCTGCTGAAGCATTGAAAAAGGTGCTGTGATGAGATGAGATAATGTTGACTGCAAAGATGTATTTCTGTGAAGCACAAATAAATGTTAAAAATGGTTGATTTTTAGTTACAAGTAATGCAATTTTTAAATGATTTTTTTTCTGCTATGTCATGATAATAAATCTTATTCTCAATACCGATTACAGTAATTTTAAGAATAATGTTTTAAGACATTAAGTGTTAATTGTGCAAAATAAATAGAAACATTTAATCTGTGTTACAAGGATGAGATTTGTATTAATTTTGTCCCATTTAACATTCTCACTGATGCTGTTCAGGATGCTGTTGTCTCTTTTATTTGTTGTTTCTCTTAACAACAACAAATATCTATTCCTAACCGTAATTTCAACAAATCAAATTCAATATGTAGTCTTAACGCTGGGCTAAGAAAACTGCTAATGTCACAAGTCCAAATCGAGATGAAATAAAATCTGCCTTCGTGTTAATATTCAGAAGGTCACAAACAAACCTGGAACAACATCTGAAGCACTGCAGGACATTTGTCCCAGTTACGGACAGGATTCAAGATTCAACAACAAAAAAAGCGGCTGAGTCGGAATTACATCTGGTGAAGAGTTCTGAGGCAAAAACACTGCTGCCCCAAAAACGCTTCTAGTAATTTACCTTGCAGACAGAAATGAACCTTTTTTATATATTGGTTGGAATTTAACCTCCTAAGACATATATCCAACACTCTAGATAGATCATTTCGGTGTCATAAATCTCACTGGATAGGACTAATTAATGGATCTAATTAGCAGCAGGCCATTAGCTGATCTTCAGCACCAACGGACACTGATCGGTATTACGTTGATAATCCCAAGAGATTCTTTTCTGAGAATACTTTTTCTCTCGTTAAATGATTTCATAGTAGCTATAAAATGATTTCATTGCTTTTACAGGATATATGACTGACCCAAGACCTCAAAGTTGTGCATAAAACCTAATTAAAAAGTCATTAGGTATCTCTATCCGACTTTAGCTATCAATTTTATTCTCTTACTTGTGCTCCGTCTTAAATAAAGTTCCCCAAAGAGACCCCAAAAAGGAAATGTTTAATTTCTAGAAAAGTAAAACCATTCACTGCTCATTTTAGACATACTTTGCATTTTTCAGACGGTATTAGGTGCTTTTTATTTAACTCGACCAGTTGGATCCTCTTAGGATAGGTTAGTTAGTACTTTATTAACCCAGAGGAAATTGAGGTAGTGTGTTGTTCATATACATACACAACCATCCATAAAAATACTACATTTAAAAACATTAAGGCACAACAAAATAAAAAAAATGGTCACAAGGATAAATTATTAAGACATTAATTTTCCCATTTCCCGCCATCCCCCTCTCCCACCCGTAGCAGCATTATAGAGTCTAATGGCCCGTGGTACAACAGCCTTACTGAGCCTCTCGGTTGAACAGAATCTGTCCCTGAGCGTGCGCTATTCTTCTGGGAGAAAACGGTGCACAAGGGGTGGCTGGTATGGTCCATAGCTGTCCTCTGCTTGGACAGCGTCCTCTTTTCCATCACTGTTTCACCAGACTCCAGGCTCATCCCAACAATCTTTAATCGGTAGAACTTTTAATATGTCATTCATCTGTCTGGGAAGTGTAACAGTTCTTTTTTTTTTTGCATTCTTTGCAATGGTTTAACATGAGTGGAAATTGTTTGATTCCTTGCAAGACCTTTAGTCAGTTTAAGCTTATTTGTAATGTGCTGCAGCGTGCAGATCCTTGTGAAAAGCAGAGGAAACAAATTTATCTTTGTAGGGTAGCAGCTCAATGGTAGAAATCCTTTCTTGGCAACAGTTTCCAGCGTGACAGCTAAGTAAATTAATAACTTTACTCACTTGCATATAGTGGCAAGACAATTTAAAGCAAGTTATAAAGGAATGTGGTTAGCTTGCTTTGACTGCATAAAGTTGATTAATGATGCAGAAAGAAAATATTGTATTATATTTCTCTCTAATGTGGCTGCGTGATTCACGTACTATTACTAGAAATTAAAGGAGCACGTTTATGTATTTGCTTCTTTAATCCACTTATAACCGAAAGAAAAAAAAATGCAATTTATCATAAGCCTGCAGACATGAAAATGTGGGGCTAAGACCTAAGTGAGCTCTTGAGACAATAATGCATGTTGAATGAAGAAAGCCTGTTATAATGTATCTAACTATGAATTCCTACCTGTTCATCTGGCCAACAGTCCTGAGGGGTAGGAAGATAATTATACCTTGCTCATGGACAAAATGAAAGAGAGCTGGAGATCACACTGGGGCAGAAAAAAAAATTAGAGAAAGGCATAGAAGGAGAAATCTAACCCTTTGGGTATCAGGACAATAATGACTACTGTGGTCATCCTGTGCTAGATATCGGTGATACAATGTATTCTACCTGGGCATGAACACACTAATCAGACAGCTGTCTCATTATCAGTTGATGAGCCTGTCAGTCTTAACTCTAGAGCTGACCTAGAAAAGAAAGTTATGTAGGATGCCTTTATGACAGAATAAACGATGTTTAGATTTTGTTCGAATTCATTTGCTGCTGCCCTTTTCCTGCAGCTAATTGCAATTGGCTTTTTCTGCTCAAATTGAAATATTAATGTGAACTGGTTTCCATTATGTTTGAATGTGATTTGTGGTGCACTTAATACTCAGAAGGCTTTTAAAAAGCAACTTGAGGTGATTCTCAAATATCTTTCTTAATGAAGTCATAGATTTACTTATTTTTAAGGCTCCAGAAAGCTGTTCACGTTTTAGATAAAAAAAAATTTCATTTAATTCGATTTGTAATCAAAGGAAAATTTAGAAATCTACTCAGACTTGCAAAATGAATTATTACTTTTTGCAGTTTCTAGAATAATCATTACAAATATTGACAAAACCAACACAAAGTAGCACATAATTCTGAAGTGGGAACAGAGATGCATGAGTTTTAAATTTCTTTATTAATAAAAATCAAACATCAATCAACCCAACTCTAAATCTAAAGGAGCTGCAAACTCTGGAGGGAGAATCTGAGGACAACTGTTCACTCTACAAATCTGGCCTGGATATGGATGAGAGGCAACAAGAAAACCATTATTGAAAGGAACCCCAAAGAAGTCATCAATTAAACAGAAGTTATATGTCGGACACAGCAAACACATGGAAGACGATGCTCTACTCAAATGAGACCAAATTTTAGAATTTAGCCCTATTAGCCAAATGCTTTGAGTTGCAGAAAACATGCATTGCACATCACCCAGAAAGCAATATGGTGGTGGCCACCCAGTGTTGTAGGAATCTTATCAGAAGAGTTGTGTTGTGGTAAATACATGCAAGGGCCTGCAAAAATGTATATTAAAAAATCCCCCAAAATTTGTTGGATATTCACCTGTCAGGATGACTGCAACCCTAAATATAAATTCAAAGTTATAATGGAATGGGAGAAACATATCTATGTATTAGAATTGCCCAGTCAAAGACAACAGTCACAAGGCTGAAAATAGGTGGCACAGTTGCTAGTCTATCATATAAAATCTCAAGAAAACTATGAAATATAATAACTGTGAATGCAACATGAGAAAAAAATGTGAAAAGGTTCAAGAGGTAGGTTCTGTGTTTTTATGCATAGATGGCAGAAACATGAATCAATTGTTTTATCTAAGAGGAAATGGTAACCAAACATTTTTATTTTCCATTGACCATTGAAAATAGTTGATAGATTTTTCATTGTTTAATTTGACAATTCTGTACTTTGTAATAATGACATGAAAAAACTTGATCTCTTAAAAATAATAAAGAGAATAAAACAAACAGCAGATGACAATTAACTACATATGTGACTTAATCAGCCTCCAGACAGTTTCCTCAACAAAAAATACAACAAAAAACATGGATTGCTATACAATGAATGAGCATCTGCCATGTTGGATATGGGCTTGTTTAATGAACACTGATTGGTGTCCAAAAGCAATTAACATGCTCCCTGAGAGAGAAGAGAGTGTTAACAAAGGACAGGAAAGGAAGAGCTCATTGGCTATTGCCAAGTACACTGACAGAGCCAGCTCTCACCTGAGACCCAGCACAACACCAAGAACAGAAAACTCACAGTTCACACACTTCAGAGATACAGACAGAGACAGAGAAGAAAAGGATGAAACAAAGGGAGCCAAACGCATCCCCAGATGGTAGGGCATACGGTGAGATGTGCGCAAGACAACTCTGGCAAGCTGATGTGACTTGGAGAGAAATGAGGAGACGGGGGAATTTATGTGGAGGTCTTTGATCACACCACACTCCTCTGTCTTTAATGAAGACATCCTCTGGAAAACAAAAGGTTATGCAAGACACGAACGAGTGCATATAAACTTGCATGACATGCATCACATTTATCTTGGAAATGAACAGTAAAGGTTACGGCACTGCGTTGTTTACGTTGACCTGCAGGGGGCAACGGAAGCAAACACTTCAAGCTCAGTGATTTTTGCTCATTGATATGCAATTACATTTCTACGCAAGCATACATGTCTTAAAGACATATACTTTTATCTTGTAAACCTTGATAATATGTCTCCCCCTTTGGAAAGTGGCTCAATAAATATTTTTTTCGGCATTTCTTTGAAGCATCACACCTGTTCCCTAATCTCTCTCGGGGGTATTTTTGCCAGTCTGTTTGGCCTGCTGCTGTGTAAATACAGAAAGTGTATCGATCTGGCTCTGATTGAGACACTGTCTAATGAATAATGCATGGGGTATGCTCATCTGCTGTGCTTGTAGTTTGCCCCTGTATGTCTGATTAGGAACAGATCTCAAGACATGAGGAGAGAAGGGTATTTAATCACCTTATCTCTTGTTTTAATCTTACTCTCCTGCCAGATTTTTACAACAGAGGTCAGGTGTGGGAGGACGGCATACATAAGTCATCAATCTAAATTGATCATGTGGGTCAAAAGCAATTTATAATATGCTTAAATACTGCTTGACAAAGACGAGCGCAACATAGGCGCAATCAAAACGTCTTTATAGAGAATAGTGACCGTGTCACCATTGTTTTGCTATTAATTGTGAAGAAGGATGAGTTAACTGAGTGATGCATTTCTAATTTGTCTTAAACTCAAGGCTTTTAACAGTGATGATTTCAAGAATCATTGCAACCTCACTTTTCTCTCTCCGTTTTACATCATTCTTCCCTCATGCCAACAAAACCTATGAATATTAATGTAAAAGTAGGAGGAAGCTCAGACAAAAGGTCAAGTGGTGTCATGGAGGTTGGGAGGTGGTGTAACCTAAGTCAATTATTGATTAGCTTTGGGTAATGATATGAATACAGGCATTCCCAGACTGTCTAATTACTTAACTCATGAATAAAATGTAGGGAAGAACTTGCAATTTTGTTTTCTTTATATATACAGAGAGAGAGAGAGAGAGAGAGAGAGAGAGAGAGAGAGAGAGAGATTAGAAGGACTGTCATTCTTCACAGACAACAACTGGAAAACAACTATCATTATCTGTGGGGTACAAGATGTTACTGGTTTTAGTAATTTGTTGTTATGCACTAATTGACATGACCAAAATATTTCCATATCCACTGCAAACCACACTGCAGAATGCTTAAATTCTTCAGCTATGCAACCCTCATGTCATTTTACAGTTCAAACAGAGTTAACGCAGACAGAACACACTGCAGATTAAAAACCTGTCAAACTCACAACTGCTGTCATACTGACAAAGGATCACTGTGACCTGTCTTTGTGCTGGATACAATCACTTCCAAAACATCCAAAGTCACCAAGTTATGTGTATGCTGCAGCACATCAGACATCAGAGTTGGTCTAACGTTAAACCGGGAAAGAGAGGTGTCAGAAAGATCTTAGTCTTGACAACTGGTCTGGTGAAGAGGAGTTGATGCACTTTTTGCAAACATCCTTGGTGTTGCAGCTACAATTGTAGGTACAAATGATTCTTTAATCATCGAGGTCTCGGCTGCTTCCGAGCAGACAATCAGGCACAAGCGTTAATGGGACTTTTAAAGAGAAAGACTTCCAAAGAGTGCAGCACACACCAGAGCAGGCAGAACAGACGGAATTGGTTGAAAATGTAACACTAAACACATCACCACCTATAGAAGCTGTTGGCTGAATCAGAGTCTCCGATCACATAATCACTCTGGAAGTAAAACCGGTGGTCTGTAACAGTAAGAAAAAATGCAGCAGATACAACTCTGCACCGATCTCGTTGTTGGCTACGGGGTCATCAGTCCTCTTATCAACTCCAGCTGAAATTGAAACGATCCATGAATTGTCTGTTCCGTTTGTGGGCAAAAGCTGTATTCAAAGAAAAGTTGTGCTAAACAGAACAATGCATTGATTGAAGAGGTTGTTGACTCACGTCACTTCACTCTATCAGCCATTATCATTCTGAAAGGATGTGTTGATTTTTCTATTAAGATGCAGAGACGTCTTTGTGTAATGTGGCTATTAGATTCTTATTTCTTAAAATTTTGCTTTGTTCTTGCTAACTTTTCTTTCTAAATCAAATGCTAAAAGATGTGTGTGCCTGAGCCCCGTCTGCCAGAAGAACATCAAGGTGCAAGATGCCAAACTGGGCCGTTGGGAACATCTTGGAAACCACGCAAAAACATTTAGGAGTCGCATAGAAGAACAGTATGTGGACAAACACGTTGGGTAGAGTCCTTGAGGGTGGGCTTGTGTGTTTCTGATGAATTCATAAGACATCTGGCATCCCTGAGCCCACCCTTGTCCTATTTTCCAACACACACCAATGCGCTCACACACATGCACCAAGACCTGAATAATGAGGTGTCATGTCTCTCCCACACCCTGGGACCTCCATTCATGCCTCATCTATTCACGTCAGCATTCAAATCCATCTCTTGTGCTTCGGTTCTCCTGCGTTGCGCACTCTTTCTCTTCCCTTCATACACACGTGCACACACACACACACATGCCGACACACACATCATCAGGAAGGTCAGGTCATAGTGATGAGGGATGTGACTTCTATATTGAGAATAATTACAGTTGAGGATTTGCTGCTTGCCGGTTTCTTTAGTATAACCAATTCTTATTGGTCGGGCTGACTTGTGTCTGGCCTACCAGCTGCCCTGTTTGTCTCAGGTGGTAAAGTGATTATTATGTCTAATGAAGACATTATTTATCATTGGAGATAATTTGACAGCAGAGCCGGCTCTCGCTGCTTTACCACAATGGCTTCCATTATCAAGATGGCAGAATTTCATTTTCCTTTCTCTCTACACTTTCCCACTCTTCTCAAGCTAATTGTTTTCCTCCGATATAGCACTGAGCCCCAGAGCATCATTTAAGCAGTTTTTTTGCAAGAAGAATCAACTAAGCTATTTGAATCATGCTGCCAGAAAATGTTTGTACCTTTAAACAGTTATAAATATGCACCTGTGTGTGCCTCATCAAAATAATAAATTGTCTTGAAAACCAAGCTATGATTCTTTTTTGACGGCTGCTGCTGTTTAAAATTTCAGGCTTTTCCACATCAAAAATTTAAGGAGATCTGAATTGTCTTCTGAAAAAAGACGGATTTTTTATTTTATTTTTTTGCTTTCTTGTGGTACATCAAAGCCACCATGCTTGTTTATAAAACTAGCCAGCGCTGCTGCAATGTGTGTATTATGTATATTTGTAAAATGTTTTGTTTTATTCTATAATTCAGATCAGAAGTTTGTATGCACTTATCAGCCACATGTCATTTATTGCAGTAAATGAAATGAATTACATTTAATGAATTACATTACATCTGGGTGCATTACAACAATAAATACATCTGCACAAACTATACTGGGTGCAAACATTTTTAATTTACTGTGGACTTTGTCAAATGTACACAAAGTGAAAATTCTGTGTGCAATCTTAAGTAGACACACACGTCCCCACAGATATTTGGACAAAGTAAAGTCACATAAGTTAAACCACACACACACATATTTATGTAGCCTTCAACAGGTTTCTAGAATAACTTCATAGTTTTGTTTATGGTAGATTTGCTAAAGTCGCATTTGTATTGTTTGGTTTCACGTTATGAACTCAGCTTTTAAGCAAATCTCAATTCCAAATTTCAATACAAATGATACTCTGCATTAGTCCAGACATTTCATACAATGCTTTTCCGCACTCTCAAATCATAATGCTACCACCACCATGATTTACAGCTGGCACAAGTTTATTAGATTTGAAAGTGTTACACTTTCATGGTAAGTGTCTTACCATGACACTTTGTCATGGTAAGACTTTTGACTTTTCCGTGAGAGCGCCTGGAAATTTTGCTCAAGCTCTAAAGTGTCAGTTTTAAGCAGGGACTTCTTTCTTTTGGTCAGCACACGCTCAGTCCATTGAGATTTGAAACTTACTGCACACTGGACAGTGACACTGATGTTCCCGCAAATTTCATTTCATGGTGGGCTTGATCTTTGCTAACTCCCTTTTCTTCATGTGACAGTGAAAGTGTTGATCAAATAGTTGAAACCTGAATAGAATTTAGTGCGTTTACAAAAAACCCCAATCAAACCTGGGTTTGGATTATGTAGAACTGAGTAACGTCAAGGTATTAAATATACAGAAAATGTATTAACTATAACTGAGTCAATACAGCAAAACCAGCCTCCACAAAGAGTTCTCGAATATCTAGAAAGGATTAAGTGAAAGGCATGCTGATGGTTATTTAAGCATGTAATTGAATATTCAATATTAATCAGGGTGCATTATAATTCTGAGTGTTTATGTGAGTTAAAGAAAATACATAAATAAAAACTCGTACATCTAATTCTTGTTCTTAAAATTATTTGAAGAGGTGATTTAATCATTCCACTCCTAAAACATTAAGTTAATAGGAGCCCAGAATCTATACAAGACTTTTGTCCATTGTATGTAGTGACATTTAGCCTATTTTGCTTGCCAACTCTGAAATACGGCTACACAGTGGTGCAGTTTGTTTTTTTGCAGTGAGAACATCATGGGTTGTAATTCTGGAGTGTGCATGTTCTCCCTGTGCATACATGGGTTTTCTGCAGGTACTCCTAAATTCTCCCAAAAATATGCAAGTTTGGAGTGTTTGTGTGCAATATTACCCGTTTTGTTTGCCACTGTGTTGCCCTGTTGTGGACTTTGGACTTGTGCAGGTTCTAGCCTTGCTCACACCAAATGACCACTGCAGACAGGCACCTTCCAGGTCAGTACAGACAATGGACAGATGGATCATTTAGAACAAGAATTACTTCTGGTCATGCTCTGACTCTTCTTTGTTTGTGACAGTTTTACAGAACTGTAAGCAGAAGCAAATCTATTATGGTTTATTTGTATGTATCCATGCCTCACGGGCAAACAGAAGCATGGCAGCGAACGCAAAACGACTGATTTGATCCACCTCATGTATGTTTTCATCCATATTTTTTGGTTTAGCTGCGGCAATATTAGGGCCCAGGCTAAATGAGAAGCTAGTGATAAAGAAAGAAAGAAAGGAGGCGGGATGTGCAAAAGCAGAGATGAGGTTCAAATAAAGGGAAGCAGTGAGCAATTGCAGCTGTAGGAGGGTTAGTAGATTGGATTGGAGCAGGATAATTTATTCTGCCTACATGTAAATAGTGTGAAGTATAATGCCATTAGCTGTGATTATATTAGGCAGCTATTTCAGAGAGACTCTGCACCCAGCTGCTATCACAGATGTTACAATAGAGGCGAGGAAAGGAGAGGTTTGTGCAACTTCCCAACTGTGAAATCTAGGATTTATCAAAGGCAAATAAACCTCCCTCTGTATGTAAGAGCATGAAAGTTTTTTTTTGTTTGTTTGTTTTTCGTCTCCATGCTCATGCATCTCGATACCAGTATTATTTTCTCCCCAATGGGAACAAGTATGCGTATTCTTGATTGCATTGTTCTATTTCTTTGTGGGAATTTCTTTTATTTCTTCAAACACTGTTTTAGCTCCATATTCATTTCATTTTAGTGATATGTATATAAAAAATGTCAAATATGTAAAAGACTTCCTTAAGGAAAACTTGGAATCATGTTTGAACTTACTGTGGGACTAATCTGTTATCGAAAATAGACATATTTTCGATAGCAATATTGAAAATATGCATAGACATGATTACATGTCTATGTGGAAATAGACATGTAATCAGTTATTAGACATGTAATAACTGATTACATGTCTATTTCCACATTGCACTTTCATCAAACAATTTTTGTATCTCTTGACAAGTCTCTTGATATTTCACTTGATAAGTCTTGATAAGTCTCTTGGCAGCTAGTAAAAAGCTACGAGGTGTGTGGAATCATTCTCCTTTGGAAATCCAAATAATCCTTAATAATCCTTAAGTATTAATTGTTTTACCATTGGCTTGAGGTAAATTTGCAGAATGTTGAGATAGACTGACTTTATCACTCTATCCACTTTGTACAGACCCCAAATAGCACTGGCAGTAAAACAATTTCACTATAGGATGTTGCCACCACTTGCTAAATAATTGGTACAGTGTTTTTCAATATTATGTGAGTTCACCAAAGAGGATTTCAAATGTGGACAGTGGAATTAGACTGTTTAAATTACAACAATTAACATTAAATTTATATGTAGTAATATGTAATCATAACTGTCCAATCACAAAGACTGATTTAAATTCAATCACGCACATAATATATTGTAACCAAATTAGTTTGGTTTTAAGTTGGGTCGCAAAAAAATTCAAACGTCTGCTCCCAAACCATGTTTTCATTAAATCGTTAAAAAAATAAAAATAAGAAAATGGTGTCGAACAAAACATGATTTTAAAACATTACAGGCAAACATAGCCAGCAAGCCTTTCAGAACTCCTCCGTCTGTGTGTTCATCCTTCACCACATGTTCCAAGTTCTTCCACCACCAGCCCCCACCTGACTGGTCCACGTGTTGACGTATCCTTCTTCTCTGTATTGTGATGTTTTTATCTGTGTGTGATTGCTACAGTTCCCCTCAGCCAAAACACGCAGCTCTCTGAAGGCACACACGGCGCCAGCTTCAGCTGCCCTCCGAGGACTTTGCGTCCATAAAACATGAGCCTCGGCATGCACACGGTCTAATAAACGCTCACGCCAGCCTCCGCATCAGCACACACCGAGGCCGGCCTCGGCCTCTGCATTTAAACCGCCGCGAACATCAACACTAAGTGGAAGTTTGCACGCAAACATGGCGGCAAACAGGAGTCGCCTCAGGCCAGCTGCTTTGTCATCCGTCAAAGTGCATACCTGTGTTTCTCTGTACGTCTTCGCTGAATCTGATTCGCCTATAGACGATGTTTAAATCATGGGTGCTGTTTGTCCTTTCATATCTCAGGCTGACATTTCCCGGCATTCCCATTACTTTCAAGTTCCAGCAATGAGAGGTTCAAGCAAGAGTGACGTAAGTAGGGAGGAGAGGGAGCTTTGTCCTTGTGGGAATGTGGATTCAAGTGTAAACTGTTGGTGGAGCTTGCTTGTTTGTCGGGGCTTCCACTGATGGCAACAAACTTCATGTGAAAGCTGTGCAGGCAGATATGTTTCACATGGGAATTTCAGGGAAAGAACCAGAGCACAAGGCGCTCATGCGTATCTGGAGATATTTGACAAAAACGTACAATTCACTATGAGGAGAATTTGCACATAACCGTTCTGAACAACAATTGCAAGTAATTAGTCTGAATTTAGAACTAGTTACAAAATTGTCGGAAATGTTTAAAAAAAAACATGTATAAATTCTTGATTTTTTTGTGTGTGTGGCTTTTTAAGCACTTTGAAAGTGAATTATTCAGTAAGTCATGTTATTAAAAGAGAAAAATTTACATATTGAGTTTTAAATTTGTAATGTAAAAATGTCTGGTATTACAAAAATATGTCACTTGATGAGCAAAATTATTTACACAAAAACTGGTAAGATATGTAGTGCCTTTGTTGACACATTTGATGAGAAAATTTTACATTTATTTTTGTCTTTATTCTAGAGATCTCCTAAAAAAATCTATCACAATTCCAAAGTTTTAACTGAAAACATGACATAAAAATAAAAGCTCCTTTTATTACGTACCCAAAACTAGAAAGAAAAGTGAATGCTTGGAAAAAAAGAAAAGAATATTGGTAAAAAATGTTAAATAAGCACCTTCATTTTTGTCACCTGCTAACTTTTCAGCGCTTTACAGTTTTTAAATCTTTTATAGCTTGTTTAATTGTTGAAAATCTGTCAGTTCTTTATGGAAATACACACTTACTTTCTTAATAATCCTGAGTAAAAAGTCAATGCAGTGACAAGAATTTTGGTACTTTAACAGTTTTACAGACGGATAAAGTAATATCCCAAATATATATATATATATATATATATATATATATATATATATATATATATATATATATATATATATATATGTGTATATATATATATATATATATATATATATATATATATATATATATATATATATAGGTAGGTAGGGAATCTCCTGCCAATTGTCATATATCAGACAGGCTAATCAGAACAAAATAAATCACAATAAGAATATATTTGGTCAGATATAAAGAAAATCTATTTATGTCACCTTAAGTGTGCATTAGATCTGTTAACTGCATGTTATTATGCACAAAGAAACTGACGTTGAATTATTGAAAGCCCAGAAATGTTTTTACTCTTTCAACTTTAACAATCTGGGGACTGCTACCTGTTCTCTCAAACTTTGCCAATTAGTGTTGACAAAGAGAATTGGATTTATAATAATGAAGAGTGCTATCACTTTAGATCCAGACTATTGCAGTATTTCATGGTCTGGCTGCCGGGACACCATGCATGGATTGAGTTTTATAAGCAGTAATAGTGATGTTGTTTTGCGGCCATTTGCTACATTTAGTAACATGGTGATCTTATTATCTCCTATAGTTGAATATAGTTAAAGTCTTCACTCATTGACTATTCTCTGCTGCTTCTCCCCTTTCCTTTCATCCTTTTTTTTTCTTTTTATTGCTCTCTTTCTTTCTTCTTTTACTGGTGCCCCTCTGTGAATGGGCAGGGGTGCTCATTAATGCCATTCTTTATCATTTAATGAAGCCATCGGATTAAAAATGACGCTTTGACCAGCTGGAGGGAAGAAAAAAGGGCTGCAAATACCAACGTGAGGGGGAATAAACTCATCTACCGATGACTGTAATGAGTAAACAAAATAGTTTGACAATACAGCTTATTTTGTGAAATTACATCATGACATCAAATTTGCAATATAGATTTTGTCAAGTTTATGTGACGGGAACAAAACGGTATTTAATATAAAATGTGTAATGCTTCAATTATCTACACTGTTAAACATTTGTTTTTATTACAATCTGTTTTGTTTCCTCTCGGCCTCAATGGGTAAAATAAAGCTTTTGGTAATGATTTTGTAAATGTATTTATTAGGAACTAAACAGGAGTAAGATTCCATTGCAACACATTTCAGTTTAATGATGTAGTTCACAGCAAACAGGTCTTTATATCCATGTATATTGAATGGAGTTTATTTCAAATAACTCTGATTCATTCAGATTAAAATCCAAATAAACTACATTACATTGGAACACATTCAATATGATTTTTTTATTTTATAGTAAAAAGCTTAATCTCTAAGGAAGCCCAGTCAATAACATGGAGTCGTTGACTCTGTCTACCTGTAAGTAATTAATCTATATCATGTGTTTCACTTTGTGAATTACGTTACTGAAGTAAAATAACTTTTTAATAATGTTCTAATGTACTGATTATGACTGTAAGCTGTCATTTTGGAAAGCAGGACTGGGTCAGAGCTATTTTTTTCATGGTCAGAAGACAGATAGCATGAGTAACTCTGTGAATGTCAGTCGTATGGCTTAAACACTGAAACAAAGAGTATTTTCTGCTGTGAAGAAAAATGAGAGAGAACCTGAGTTTGAAAGCAGCTGAATCGCCATCAACAATTTTAACCACAGCTGAACATCAAATCACTGAACCAGGCATACCTTCTAATAACAGAATAAACACAACGCAAATGGTTGCAGTATCTGTAAATAATGCATAAAGACAGTACAGGACACAATGCCACTTTCCACCATTTGGTAGAAAGCGTGTGTTCCTTTTCTACGGACATTGGTGTTGGTTCGAAAAGCAACTCATATTTCAGCAAGTAAAACGTAAGCTTTAAAAAAAATGACACTCGTTCCTTCCCCCTCTGTTTGATCTAACATTAGCATTCAGGCCATGCGAGAAAGAGTTCAAAGAGAAGAGAAATTTCAGGCTTTGTCCTGATGTCGGTTCTCGAGGGGATATAAACATCAGATGAGGAGGTGAAGCTTTTAAGTGTGGATGCAGGCTGTGCTATATCTTCCCGGCTCCTGCCAAGGAGCCTGTACTGTGTGCAGTGTCAACACTGTGATATCTCAGCTCATGGAAAAAAATAAATAAATAAAATAGAGCATCAGCTCTCTCACTGCTCTGCTTCTCTGGGCTCTTGATTGCGTCTGCTGTGGCTTTATTTATTTTTTTTCCTATTTGATTTCATGCTTAGCACTTTCTCTCATTCACTTCTTGCTCTCTTGTTGAACTTTCCATCTATCTCATCTGTTTCTGTCTCTATTATTTAGCTTTTTTCTCTGCAACCCCTTCAAATGTCTTGTCGGTGTCTGACTCATTTGACTTTATCGCGATGGAGGCGCTGCTGGGAGTTTCTTCGTGGCTGGCATTTTTCTTTTTTCTCTCCATTCTGTGTGAGGAGATGCAAAAGTTGAACACTTGTGCAACACAAATGTTTGTCAGCTAGAAAGAGTGTTGTTGAGACCTTTTGAGGATGATAGTCTGAGCAAGGCAGTCAGCTGACAACAGCAGGTGTTGCTACCAAACCAGTGAGTAGCTGAAGGCACTGAAGAAGGGAATGTGTTTCAAAGGAAATTATTATCCCTGATTACAGTCATTTTATAAAAAAAAGAAAACATGCTTTGTGTAAATTATGAAAAAAAATTAAAAAAAAGAAGTTATATGCAGTTATATGCATATATATATTATATATGATTATATATGAGTGTGATTTTATATATATATAAAATTAATTAAAACATAAAATGGGGTAGTAGCCTGAGCTCTGATTAACTTCTCATGTGGCGCTGATGTAATATGCCAGCTACATATCATAACTTTGAAAACAGTGTGATCTAATAGATTTCATCTGTCAGCAACGAGAGCTGAACATGTCAACTTTTTTCTGATCTTTTTGTCCTCCATAGTGTGGCACAGCTACTGAGTCACACATCAAAGGGCCGTGACAGAAAGAAGCCATGAAAGACTTCATCAACTTTTTGTTTTTTAACCTACTGACGAGGATATGATGTTTCTTTTTTGGAAATCCGTGGCTCCCGTGACCTACTGACCTTTAGAATGCAGATCTAAACATTTATGTGGAAGATTAAACATTACAACTGATTTTGCAACCCCATCCATCCATCCATCCATCCATCCATCCATCCATCCATCCATCCATCCATCCATCCATCCATCCATCCATCCATCCATCCATCCATCCATCCATCCATCCATCCATCCCAGCTAACGTTCCAGGCAAGAGGCGGGGTCACCCTGGACAGGTCGCCAGTCTGTCACAGGGCAACACAGGGACACACAGGACAAACAATCATGCACACACACACTCACACCTAGGGACAATTTGGAGAGGCCAATTAACCTGACAGTCTTGTTTTTGGACTGTGGGAGGAAACCGGAGTACGCGGAGAAAACCCACGCATGCACAGGGAGAACATACAAACTCAAAGCAGAAAGACCGGGGCCGGGAATCAAACCCAGAACCTTCTTGCTGCAAGGCAACAGCTCTACCAACTGTTGCTGCAAGGCAACAGTTGCAGCCCCGACTTTGCAACCTTAGACTGAAAAGTATGTTTGATGGGATTCAATGTGATACAACAAACACATGAAAGTACAGATGCATGGTTTTCAGTATTTTGTAGAATATTTATTGTTGCAGCTATCGCTGTATCTCTTCTGTTGTAAGTGATTTTCAGCCATACGTGGCTCTATTTCTATACGTGGGGACATTTCCTGCAGGGAAGTGAAGTTTCACACCAGCGTTTCACGGCTTCTAACATGTTTTCTTTCAGAATTTATCCAGTTCACTACCAAAACATCACTCCAGCATCATACTTCCACTGTGTTTCAAGTTTTCTGATGACACCAAAGCTTTTGGTGCCAATTAACCAAAGCCCATTCTTTTCTCCTTGCCTGCCCTATTAGTTTTGGTGGACAACTATGTCATGGTGGTTCAATAGCCTGAAAAACACTCTCTCTTGCTGTCCTTAATTTCCATTTTAGGACAAGTTATTGAACAGTACTACAATGAGATGTTCAATCGTTGGGATATTGATTTATTATTCAACCTGCTCTAAACTTATGCTTGTCAATGTTCCTGAATTTTCTGGTGTGTTTTTGCTCTTCATGAAGCTGTTTTACTTGCTAATGTTCAACTAGGAACACTTGAGGCCTTTCTCCACATAAAAAGATTATGCCACACTTTTCAAAGTTAAAAGAAATTTTTTCATATCTGCCATGATTAGCATGGCAGATATTTCCATCTACTTTTGTATTTATGTGCTTCATTTTGTCGGTCTGACTCCATCACATAAAATCCAAATGAAAAAATAATAAAGTTTGTAGTTTTACCACAACAAAATGCAAATAAATACAAAAATAATGCAAAAGTCTGCACATTTTTTTGTATTTATTTAGAAATATTAGAACTTTAGCAAACAGATTACAAAGCAATTGTCATTCCTAAGTCTAATTAAGTGATATGGTCTTTTAACAAGCAATTTGGTTAAGTGCCTGAACCTAACCAAAGTACTGAGAGAAAATCAAGTTAAAAACTAGGTAATCTGTTGCTGTGTAATTATTTCTTATTATGAACGGGAAAATATCCTTAAGTCAAATACCAGTAACTCTTGCTTTGCTGTAAAGAAACGGTACTTTCAGACTTGCACTGCCTTCTAGTGGCAACCTAAAACAGTGCTATGATGTCACAAATTATGACCTACCTCAGAATTTGTACCTAAAGCAGTGTAACGCATTGCATACTGACTAGATTTTGTTGTAAGCCTCTCTGCATCACCCTTCTATTACATCTGGTCCATGTTTAAATCTTGCTTTTTATGTTTCTCTCCCCAAATCTGCCATCTCTCACTCGTTTCTGCAGTCTCTTCCCGTTTTACCCCCGCCCCCATCCTATAGGGATAGAAACCCAGTAGAATTACCATCTTCTTGATCTATAATTACCACATAACTCTCTCTACCCTTGGCTCTCTTTTTCCTTGCTTACTTGCCAGTTAGTCTTAGATTGTGTGAAAAATGGATACATCCTTATTTAAACTTCTTTTAAACTAATGCAACCTCGAGTCTGCGCAAATATGTATGAAAATCACAGCAAATTAAACGGTGTTTGGCATGTGGGTTTCAAGCTCTTAATTTGACCTATATATTTGAAGTGCCGTCAAGAAGCCATTAAAATTTGCAGCGTAATTTTTTTTTGTACCTTATTAAATGACTGCAGAAAGAAAAAGAAAAAAAAAAAAAAACGAAAACTGAGCATGAACCTCAAACAAATGGCGCTCATAAACGGAATACTAATTGCAAATGCAAATGTGCAAATTTAGCTGTCTCAAATGCATTTCCAGTCAGTCGTCTCAGTTTTTGGTTATTAAGCTCTTTTATGTATGCTTATTTAATGCTACAGTCATCTAATGCATTTACATAAACTGAAATATTCCTCAGTGAAAGCCATAATGATTTGGAATGAGTATGCTTTTTTTAGCCGTAAGGGTGAGATGCTAATTTTCATCACCAAAATGTGATATTTAAACTGAAGAGTAACTCACACAGCTGTTAGGTCATCGATAATAGGCCTGTGGCATTTAGGCAGTCTGAAATAAAACGACAGATTGAAATGCTTTTAGTGCTAGGCTGCTTTATAATGTGTTAATTAACAAAGATTTTAAACGGGTGAAAAATGAAAAATAACATCCTATTTCTGTCATTAGTGCCTGAATCTGTCTATTTTAATCATGTGTATGTTTACAAATTTGGATCTGTGGTCTTTGAGGTATGAAAATATTAACTCTGGAAAAATAAGTCTTATTTCTTGATATAAAATAATAACTCTCGAGTTATAAAAGACAGTTTCATAAGAAACATAAATAAAAAAACAAATCATGTGTAGGATGTACTTTACACAATAAGTTCAGGTAAAAGATATTTTTATCACCACCTGTAAACATATAAAACTGGAGACTCATAAGTAAATAGATGCTAAAACCAAGACGTTGTTGAGACTTGTGTGTTGTGCTGTTATTTTTGCAATGAATCTTCTTTAATACATTTACTACATCTTTTCTATCAGTGGAAGTTAAAAAGAAGGAGCTGCTCGGGTTGAGTAAGTTTAACCAAACATATCAATTATTACAGGAGAAACCACTAGAGGAAGTGACATTGTTCTTCAACATTTGAAATGTTCTTACTGCCTAATCAAACTTCACTGAAGCTTTTTCTTAAAATGAAATAGTTGGGTGATAAAATTAGCATGTACAATGCTAATCATATTGTACAATTTTCAGCTAGTAAGTGGCAACTCACTCTTCTATTTATCCAATGATTGTCCTCCTGAGATCCAGAAATTGCTTAGGTGTAGCTACTAAACGTCGCATAGCCTGCAATATTGTTTACATTTTCCAACTTTAATCTTGATTATAAATTAGTTAGCAGTTAGACATCTCGGTTATCTTCAAGTTGTTGCCTTTATTGCAATGAGTAATCAAGACTAAAAAAAAATTAAAAAAAAAAGAAAAAGAAAAAAAACAGCATTTTCTATTATTGATAATTCATGTAATTCAAACATCTCAGGTGAGCGGACACAGATTTGTCTGCCACAACATTTGACTTTGCAGCTAAAACAGGAAAGCTGAGCATGGCAGCTTTAATGGGGAACGTAACAAAATCAGACATTTGTGTGATGAAATCAATAGAGCAGTATGAAGCGGTGACCCAGAATCTTTGTTCTTCCCATCCGCAGCAGATTTGTGACCGCAGCGAAAGACCGTCTTTGATAAAAACGACTGGGTCAGACGCTTAACTACGATGAAATTAATAAGACGAGTAGATGAGGCAGCGAGGGTAAACATAGTTTGTAACCTACACTTCTGTTCTCCTCAGCATCCATTATTTATTGGCCAAGATTATTCTTTCATGAGGCAAGCTAGTTGCACATAATTCATAATGCAGTCTGTGGAAACTAGGACAGAGTGAGATACAAGTGGTGAGGGGGGCAGGGAAAGAGAGGAGGGGGATAGGGATGAGAGGGCTGAGTGAGAAAGAGGGTGACGAACAGGATGAAGACGTAGAGGGTGTCTGGATAAGGAGGTGAGAGCAAAAAGAAAAAAAAAGGAGAGGAGAGGGAACAGGATTTGGGTGCACAGAAATAAAACTACACAAAGCTTTGCAGTTAACTGCATAGATGAAACTCAGAAGATAAAATTGTGGATAAAAAAAGAGCAAAACAGTTGGTGAGAAAAGAGAGAGCTTAAGACGAGGCAGGGGGTTGCATCTAGCTGATTTGACAGACATCTTTATCAGGCGCGGGGGGGGGTGGAGCCTGAAGTAAAGTGTGAAGTTTATCGTTGGTGCTTCGTATTTTACCAAGCAAGTAAAACAAAATTAAAAATAATAAAATTAGCCTGGCTGCTTGATGGGGAGAAAATTGATTTTCCTGCTTCTTATTAAAGCAGCAGACGCTTCATCTCTCCAAATTTCACTTGAGATTGCAGTGAACGTTTTACTTATTGCTTAAAAAAAATTCCTTTGACATTTCTGCTTAGCATTTTAAACAATTTCCAACCTTGAACTTGTTTCAATAGCCACTTAAACCAGATAAAAAAACCAAAATTAATTGAACAAGAGATGAGTGCAGCACTCATGTTTTAGCTTAGTTCATCTTTTTTATTTTTTAAGTGGTGATGAGAGCAGCTCTGTGTTTAAAGGAGAGATGGAAGACAGACGGGAAGAAAGAGAAAGAAAGAACGAAAGAGAGAGAGAGAGATCATACAGAGTATGCACTTTCTCCCCTGCTTTCTAGCTCTGGGCCATGTACACAGCAGAAAGTCACGACCCCAAAGTTCACTACATGATCTGAATTCCAATGAATTTTTGACTGAGATGGAGCATTCGCGACTGCGCAAGCATGTATGTGTGTGTGCGTGTGTGTATGTGTGTGTGTATGTGTGTGTGCGTGTGTGTCTTTTGAAGATGGGCAGGATTGCATGTGGTACAGAATTCTTGCGGGAGCTGAGAGCAGAAAAACAGAATGCTGAACGGTGACAATGACACACTGCCCACTCAGACGCACAAACGCATATATGCTGCATGCACATACAGAGGCAAACAAAGGAAGGGGGTGAAGGTGTAGGTCGACACAAGGTGACCACAAACAAAGAACATGACTAACCACCTGGACACCTGCTCTCATATATTCACATCAGAATATTAAAAAAACTAAAGGCATCTGAAGAGGTTTAAAAGCAGAAGACGGTGGACCCCCAGGTGGCTCGGGAACAAAGTCGCAAATGAATAACTAAGATCTGAAAATAACCGAGGCTCCCTCTAAAAATGCTTCTATGTGTGTCTGTCTATAAAAGCCAAACAACAAATTTACCTTGATGTGCATCAACATGGACATTGGGACCCGTCTTGGCGCTACCACGGAAACAAACTTTTACAGTCTTTCTTACCTGTGCTTTCGGGAGTATAGCCAATCAACGCCTTAGAAAATGAATAAATCTAAATAATTTTGGTACTAATAACTGACGTAAAGATGAAAAATCCAATCTATCTAACTTAACCTTGAAAATACAAAATTCTAAACTCGACTTACAAAATGCTTCACTATTTTAGGATATTGTGTTTCGCTGTGTTTAGATTTCTGTTGTAGTGTTTATACTGATTCATTAGTTATTATTTTCTATGTTCCTTAATGGTTCCTTCCCTCTATGTCCCAGTTCCCTGCACTCCCTCAGCTTTTCCTCATCTCCTCATTAACTCACCCAGGTAACGTTCCAGTTAAGATGCAAAGTGTAAATAGTTTTTAGCGTTCTCAGTCGGTGACAGATTCTGTGTTGTTGTCTCCAGCGTGTTGCCTTTGTTCCTGAGTTGCGTCTGTCGTTAAATCCACGTCATCCACGCACCTCCCATCCTGATCATTTGGTTTTTGCCCATTACCACCAGAAATCATGACTGTACATAAATATCTGGCATTCCCAGCTTTGTTCTTTACTCCATTCATATACAGTGTTCATTAGCCACAAATCTGCTCGTACGGGGAAAAATGGAGTGTGGATTTGCACTGCTACCTCACCTTATAGGATAGAGGGAATTCTTCCAGAAAATCATTTATTCAAGCACTTTACCAAAACCCAGCACAGACACAACACTGAAATGAAAAATAATTCTAATCAGCAAGTCTACTTGACAACTGAATAATTTTAAAAAAGAGTCGTCTAAGCACATTTTTCATATTGTTAAAACCATTACATAAGAAACGACAATATTTGGCTTAATATTATAAATATTTGGTGTGATGGCTACATCACTTTGAATCATTTTGAGTGTAATGATACTGATTATTCTTAAAATTCCAACAAAGATGTATTTTCCACCAAAAGCTTAAAAGAATCTTGTTCAGGCAAGTAAAAACTCACAGATAATGTATGCTGTGAGATGTACACAATCATTGTCTAGTTGACAGAACTAGAATGCTGAACATGTAACCTCTAAATTTATATCTGATCTTCAGCTGAAAAACCTGACAAGGTGACTCATATAGTTAGTGTATTGTATTAAGTAAATCAAAAAACAAGAACTTTCCCTTAGATTTTGGATAATTTGCAGACAATGTAACCCAAGGTCATGAGAAAAACTCTGTGTCAGTCTATTCATCTAGTGAAACTTTAGAACAGTGTTTCCTTCCATCCTTTACTTAAAACCCTCAGATTAGCACTTAGCTGAAACTTTAGTAGACCCTTTTGCTACCAACCCCATTTAGAATCAATACCAGTGCACCCTGTCCCCTTAAGAGATCAATAGTGGCATTCAATGGGCACTAAGACATTGGAAAATACATTTTTATTCATTTTGTTTTTAATTGAATCAAAAACTACATAGTAATATAAAAAAAACTTGACTTACTATCCAAAAAGATCCAAACAAACAGAAAACCACATTTATAATTTTCTTATACTTTATCACAAGTTTGACTTGCATGATGATTCTGAATATGACAGTTCATGTCATCCAGCTAGTTCATCAGATTTCAGTCAGTGTTTTTTTGCTCACCTCTTGGGACCAGTGGGGCCGTCCAAAGTACCGTATTTTCCGCAATATAAGGCGCACCTAAAAACCTACAATTTCCTCAAAAGCCGACAGTGCGCCTTATAATCCGGTGCGCCTTATACATATATGGACCAATATTGAGCCACAACAGGTCTAGCAATTACGGTAAGCAGCCGCCGACTTCATTTTCGCCCGTAGAAGAAGAAGCGTGCGGTGCATGCTGGGATAGTTGTCAGAACGCTGGTTTGTTAATAAAGTTTGACTGACCTACCTACCTACCAATCAGGTCGTCTGCAGGTACTTTAGCACCACATTTTCCACAAACATGCTGTGCGCGAACGGAGAAGGGTGACCATCGTCCGATCACGCCCCGACCCAGTCATGGAAGGCTCTCCTCTCCGACCGGAGTCGGACTGTTTTGTTGATATTCCCTGTAGTGCAGCTCCATCTAGTGGAGGCATAATGTAACTTCAGCCTCTACTGTAGCATCTATTCTATGCGCCTTATAATGCGGTGTGCCTTATATATGAAAAACGTTTTAAAATAGGCCATTCATTGAAGGTGCGCCTTATAATCCAGTGCGCCTTATAGTGCGGAACATACGGTTTTTGTAATGCGAGAGAGGCACATTGGCTAGAGCAGGAGTGGATAAGAAAGAAGCTAAGCTAACTAACTATCACCTGGTCATAAGTTGCCTTGAGCAACCAGGGGTAAAAGCTGGGCATGGGGTTCTGAAGAGCACAAAAAGTACATGCATGGAACATATTGCTTAGATCCCATCCCAGGAGATTTTTTAACTGTTAGACCTAAACAAAAGTTTTTCAAGCACCTGTAAGGTGCTGATGTAAAAGAAATTGTCTGAGAGTTGCAATGAGATACAGTTGACGCAAGTTATATATTGCATTCTTAATGCAGAATCTGAAAGGGGCCTGTGTCGCCGTCATTATATCCCTTGAATTGTGGTCCATTATTAGCTGTATGTCACTTATTTCCGGTGGGTGCCTGATCGTGTTGTGACTGACATCACTGCAGGTATTTTCTAGGTGCAGCCTGCTTTGATTTGCTCTGGTGGATAATGTGGTCCTCTGAGCCTCAGCAAGCAGACACCCCACAAGTCAATGTCAGTTTTCAAGTGTCAACCTACGGTCATTAGTTAAATAAGGATGGTTTGTAAACACCATTATGGCAGTGACCTCAATGGAGCAAGTGAAACTTTTTAGGTCTTTAAAACTACAAAATATGAAAAAAGAGGAGAGGAGTTCCTGTTCCACATCATTGTTTTGTTTGGACATGATAAAGGGAAATCATCTGGACAGACGTCTAAGAAATGACTCACTGAGAGGAAGACTTAGGATTGGAAACAACTTATTTACTAGTGAGTAAAGAACAGCTTTAAATAAAACTTTCAATGTAATATTTTTGATGCTAAATTTTCACACAATTTGCACCCAACAGATCAAGCGGTTGACAAGCTTGAGTTTTTTTTTTTTTTTGATTCCTGTGCAGAAGTAGGTTGACTCCCTCTCTCAGGACACTTTATTTAAGATCTCGAAAGATGTCTTCAGGAATGCCTCTCTGTGTGTGTGTGTTTGAAGTCATGTACACCGGGGCTTCACATGTGTACTGAGCATGTGTTAACTTAATGAATGTATGTGTCAAGGCAAAGTAATCACTAAGCGTAATTAGCTGTTTCCTGTCAAGCTGTTTACAATTTGAATCATTGACTCTGGAGTGGCCTTAGGGTTTTTGTATAGACACGTTTATTTGTGTATGGCTTTGCAGCTCCTGGGGGTAAAGTGATATTACACATTTTTGTCTGCCTAAGCCCCCTATCGTGCAGGGCGAATCTGCATAAATATTTATGCCTGTAAATATTCTTTTGTTCACATTACCACTGTCAGAGTCTCACAAGAGTTTGATAAAAGTTGTCACCTGTCTACTGGCTGCAAGATTCTTGGTGTATTTCATTCCCTTGACCCGCATCACAAAAACGGCACGTATTCCTTCCACTCTTAAGCTTTTGTGCTCACCCATGTTGTTAAACACGTTTTTTCTAAATTGACATTTTCTTCCTTTTTTCCTTTTCCTCCCTGTCAGGATAGAGGGATTACGCAGATGAGAGTTGTTGGAGATATACGGGTCTGTGATCCTCTAGTAATAAGTCAATGAACTCAGCTGGATAGAGCTGCGTCACTGGGATAAACAGCAGGCGGCTATCAAATACATGTAAACAAACATTACTGCTGTTGCTCTGTGAATCGTATGCATATACGATTTAAGTGCAGCAATACCCGCACGTGTTAGAATAAACATCGTGCAATCGATGATGATCCTAATAAACGTGGAGAAACATAATCAACATGCATGCTGTGAAAAAAAAACACTGAAATCGTTTAAAAAAAGTACCTACAAAAAACCAACAAAGCTGTCATAGCAGCAAAACTAACTCACTGAGACAACCACCGGGGGGGTTGACTCTGCAGATGGGGGTCTGTGCTCTAAATCTTTTCTTCTTTATCTCGACCAGTTCTTTTTCCTTTGAAGTATTAATTTCTGTCTCTGCATGTTTCCCACTTGGGCACGTCGTATGTTGAAAGAGAGGGATGCATTCACACCATGAGGGCTGCACAACTCATGCTGTTTCGTATAAAAGCACGGCAATGTTTCCAAATCCAGTTAAAGCTGATTAAGGGTATGGGCTACATTTTACAGGTTAATTAACATTAAATGACACATGTGGTTCTTATGTGATTACAAAGTGAGCAGTCCTCAAAAATGTATCTTTTGTGTTGTTTATCTGTTTATTTGCCAACCTATAAGTATTATTATATTTTAAAAAATCCAACCAAGACTGAATTTATTGTTTTCAGTCAAATAGCAATAAGTTTATTGCAATTGGACAGAAATAAAATCTGATCTTGAGAAGAATGGCATGGTAACTCTCCACAGGTTCAGGCTTCCTTTCATGTCCTGCTATCTCTTTGGAGATATTTTGAATATTGTTTTAAAAACTCATGCTTATGGTGTATCTTCCACGTTCTTGTGCATTAGTGCCAATAAAAGCTAACTTTTCTTCCTTGTTTTTTTTTTTTTCAACATTTCACACTGAAGAGAAAAACTATCTTGCTGCTTGTTGTCCTTGATCTATTTCTTGTCCTCTCTCTCCCATCCATTTTAATTGTCAAGTTATGCTGCCGATTCCCTTACAAAAGACCTCAGATGTAGGTGAATGAGGGTTTCTAAATGTGCGTCTCTGAATGAAATTATCAGTTTCAGCATTTTTGGCTGCAGCTTCTCCCAGCGCCATGAACCGTAAAAGCCATCAAGTCTTTTTAATGTCTCTTTTTACTGCTGTCCTATGTGTCTGGCAGCAAGCTGCTCTCCCTGTACGGCTGCAGTGCCACCAGCTGTGCCACTGCTCCCCTGGCACGAAAATGATGAGGCTTGATGAAGTGAGATGGCGTTGCAATGTCAATTTTTTTGAGTAAAAAATTACTTTGCATCCCAAGTAGCTGCATTTAACATAAAATACGAGTAATTTAATATATTATGGCATATGGCACATAGACAACATCTGAAACATGAAGATAACAGCCATGCTGACTTTTAGAAATCCTTGGCCTGGAGAGTGACACTATTTATGGTTGTGGGCGACACTGAATGTGGATTAATTATGCCTTTATAAAAAGAAGGACAAAATTTTGTTGCTACTTTTTAATCAGTTAGACATTTTTATTCCCTCTAAAAAAATAAAAAATAAACTCTTGAGTACCCGGGTGTTAAATGATGCGTAATGAACAATCCATTGGGCACAACAAGGATATTTCTTCCAGTGATCAATTTTCAGCGAGCCCATCTACAAGCTGTTTTTAGAACGCCTCTACAGTGTCGACCAGCTGGGCCGGCTCCCTGTCCTGGCAGTCGGTATTGTCCTAAACCATCTGTGTCTGAAAGCATCAGGAACTACGGCAGTACTTTATCTCGCTCTAGTTAAGCTTTATTTTTTTCCCTCAAAAGTAAAGAATTTATAGATGAAAAAATAGAGGATGGAATCTGTAAGGTTTCTCACTATTTTTCCAAAACTGATGATCAATTTAATATTTTCAGCATTATTTTGTGCAAATTAAAAAAAAAAACTGCAATACTTACCTGTGAATGGGGGGGCGGAGAGGGAGACTTAATGTGTTATGATAGGCACAGGAAAATATCTCAACAGCAAGGGAAGAGGAGAATGCTGCTGAGCCAGATGACCCCTGACCCTTTAATTATTGGCTACTATTTTGCTGAACAGTACAACAATTCAGTTTTACAAAGCATGGAAAAATGAAAGACCCTTTTAAAATTAAACAAATTCCCAGAATTAGCAGCACAATGAATTCCAAGACTGTTTTAAAAATGTCGACAAGATGCTTTTTTTTCTGTAACCTCGCTGCAAAGATTGCAGTTTCTATGAATAAACTTATAAACGTGTATCTTCTTTTTTTAAATATATTTATTGTGTGTGTTTATCTTTAAGGAGACAATCTTTTCACCTGGTTTATGGGCTTAAAATTTTGATAAACCCATGGTAAACATGATTTGTTTGACCTATGTTATAATTTGAGAGGAATTAAATGCAGATTAGATAAAATTAATGAATATTGGACTTTGGTAAATTGATCAGAGAAGTGGTTTGGCCTAAAATCTTCATCAAGACATTTCCGTTAAAATAATGAGCAGAACTGTACAATTGGTCCCCTAAAGGCTGTCATTAAAAGCCCAAATAAGTTCAGTTTCCCACTGAAAACAAAATCCAGCTTCCAACTACATTTATTTAGAAAGTAACTAGCAGCATTTTGTAATCATTTTAATTCAGATCACCTGTGCACCATTTTGACCGTTGCACTCTGCACAATCTCTCAAGATTTGTCTAGATATTCCTCTCTTAGAAATGAGATTCTATCCTTGATATTCATCCTCTAAATTATTAAAGAAAAGCAAAGGATGTTTGTTGCAAAAAAAGCTCAATCGGATTCACATTTAACAAAGTGTTGGTTTTTTTTAATTTTTTTAGATAATTTCCTATTAGTTTCAGAAGCTTTGAAATTTGATATTTTTCCAAGAATGAAGTAAAATAAACACAAAATATGTTTTACTTGTGCTTTATTAAAAATAATAATATTGGAGTTGCCAACAAAAGTGACTTTTGTGACTTTCTTACAAAAATGTTATTTTCAAGGTGGGAGGCGCTTCCTTACTAAATAATAAATATGGAATGTTTTTGTTTGTTTGTTTTCTTTAGTATGAGGTCATGCTGCAGCCGCAAAATATGAATTTATTTGAAGACTTTTTACACATCTGTGTGAGGGGGGCTAATTAGTTTGGATGGCTATGTAAGAGCGTTACAGCAAGGGACTCTTGGCATCCAATTATTTCAGAAGATTTCATCAGATTCTTACATCTTTTCATGATTTTCTTTTTGTTTCAAGACATATCTTAATGACACGTCACTTTGTATTGTTTGTAAAATATCATTTCACATATACACCTCTGGCATGTTTGTAATATTACTTTCTTCAGTGTAATGTGAACCATCCAAATATATGAACAGAAAGACCTACCTGGAAAACTCCACAATCTAAATGTCAAGACATTTCCAACATGTGTGAGTTAAAACAGGGGGACATGGCAGCTCCAGAGTCTTAAAATTCACTACTTAAGATATAAAAAAAAGTACATTTTTATTTTAATCTTTTTAGTGCTTTTAATGTAGGTTTACATTTTTTTCTATTTTGCATTAGTATCACTATATATGATCAATTTTATACCCATCCATATGCCACTTATTTTAAAATTGCTCTACTGGGACTCATTCATTTCTATGTGCCCTTTTCAATTATATGGGAGAAGAGTTGCCCGTTTTAGAGAGATGCAGAGAAGCTATAAGTAGGTTAAAGCTGTCTAGGTAACACATTTTACATGTAAGGACACTAGCCACAAACCAAATTGAACTTTCCAACATTTGGGATTCTGTTTCGTTTTTTTTAACAGGAAATCAAATACTTACATTCACAATTTAAGATTCCACTACGAGGCAGGTTTCCAGACCAACTTCACAGCTTTTCTAAGAAGGGCTAATGCATTTTTCTACATCTGCTTTTCTCTCATCACCTTTAAAATAAAAATTGCTATTTGTGTTTGTGTAATCTGTACTAGATTATTCACAAAAACTTTAAAGACTGAACATGTCTTTTCATTTTAAAACAATACGTCACGAATTCCACTACAATATTTCATATTAAACAAAGATGAAAAATGTAATTTGAAAGAAAAAATCCATCCATCCATCCATCCATCCATCCATCCATCCATCCATCCATCCATCCATCCATCCATCCATCCATCCATCCATTTTCTGACAACCTTGCCCCTCAGTGGGGTCGGGAGGGGTGCTGGTGCCTGTCTCCAGCTAGCGTACCGGGCGAGAGGCGGGGTCACCCTGGACAGGTCGCCAGTCTGTCACAGGGCAATTTGAAAAAATAATTTAATAATTCAAATCAATCTCAGATACAGAAAACGTCTCGAACTGAATATTTACCAGTTTAAAAATATTTTTTCTTCCCTCCTAAACCTTCTCTAGATACTTTTTTTTATTAATTTGTTTTTTTAAACTGTTTGGATTTTGTTATTTTTTACCCACCCGTGTTCATGCTACACAGATGAGCGACATGTATGTACTAAAGGTCTCACGTTTTGAAAATTATGATCTTTATTATTTCCATTATGATCTGATAACTATGCTTGCTGTGACCATTAGGACAGATGATTGGGGCTGTTTTGTCTGCTGTCTTTTCATTGGGTCACACAGTTCACTGGTTCAATCAATGCTATTGATAACGTAATGGTGTCATGTAAATCATCCCTCCTGCAGTGGTGTCGGCACACGGAATTGCAGCTAGTTATTACAGGGCTCTGTAATTTATTTCCCCTCATGCTTTGAGATCCCTAGAGTTGGTTGTCCTTTATGAAAATATAAAGAGCGAAGATGGGAGACAACAAAATCAGCATCTTCTTTGTTATCTCTGAATGTGTCAATCACAATGTTCCATGCATTCAGACCAACGAGCGTTTTCTATCCTCCGTTTCTTTTTTCTGCGAGGAGATGGTGCTCACCATCCGGTGGGGGAGACGGAAAAATTTTTTTCTATAATTAACTAAAAAAAAATTGGTAGTGCCAGAAGCACAGTGTAGAAGGCCCCAGAGAGAGCAGTTAACAAAAATAAACTCACTCAACGAGCAAAGCATTATTTATTTAAGCTTGCGTTTATTAATCAAAGCATTCAAAATAATCACTGAAAAATTGCAGAGACTGATTGCAGAGAAAACAATTTAGTGCTCAGACTATTTTAGGCTATTGTGACTTAGTCACCGAAACTACACTCTTCCATGAACCAAGACCTGCTGATATACATTCAGCCTGGAGATGAAATAATTGTGTTAGCAGCAAAGCAAAAACCAAAAGGTGTTGGCCTTGTTGTAGTTGTCTGTTGCGCATGTAATTTGCACAAATTACCTAAAACATGCAAACAAATTAAGTTAAGATGTAAAAACAACTTAATTAAAAAAAGGAGCACAAACTCGGAATGCATTGCATTTATTATGGGTGTAATCAGGTTATGTCCATGATGTGGAAAAACACGGCCTTCAATTGTTTTCTGCCCCTGGACACTTCTGGGCTCTGTGATACATCAAGGAAAAAACACACAGTTTATTTCAGGACTCAGTCCAAAAGAGAGAAAATAAAGCTGAGTGAAACACAAAGAAGCTGATGAAAAAGTGCAGGATCTAGTGTGGAAGACTGGCAGAGAGAAAAAGAAAGAAAAACAGGGCAGATTGGAACAACAAAAAGGGATGAGGCTGATTAAAAGGATAGGGGAGTGGGTCATGTTTGGGGAAAAAATGGAGCCCATCAATGGGGGAAAAAAATGCCAATTTGTTGCAAAAGACCGTTATTTAACTCCAAGACAGCAGCCTTGGTTTTTCAGAATAATCAGAATTCTGGAGTGTTC
Source organism: Poecilia reticulata (assembly GCF_904066995.2). Classification (NCBI taxonomy): domain Eukaryota; kingdom Metazoa; phylum Chordata; class Actinopteri; order Cyprinodontiformes; family Poeciliidae; genus Poecilia; species Poecilia reticulata. The sequence continues at coordinate 20,056,381 of NC_088841.1, forward strand.
CTCTTCTCCCAGCCTCCCGGGAAGATTTCTGTGTAATCAAATCACAAACACTGTTGCCTGTGAATGTGCATGAATCTCAAAATAAGCTGAGGCATTGTCTGTGCATCCCTAAAATGCCAAAAGTCTGTAAGTTAAAATTTTAACACTGAGGGGAATTCTTCATTGTTCAAACAGTAACGAGTCTGAAACATCTCTAATAGGATATAGCATGAAAGCATTTGTCCATCCGTTAGTCCAGGGGATTGAATGAGAAGTTCTTGTTCTTGTTGGGTTTTAATGCTGGAGAATCGTATCAGTGTTGTGCAATTTCACCAATTAAAAGAACTTGTTCAAAGTTTTGCTCACAGAGATTTATGGCTACAGCACATTTTTATGAGTTCTCTATTTTTTTTTTCATTTGATTGACTATTTTTGTTTAGTTTTTTGTTTAAAATTGTTTAAAATACAATAAAGAGAACTGTAATGTATTAATTGCTTTTGTTTACATTGCAACCTTTGTAAGTCTGTGGCACCAGCCACCCGAACATGGATGATGATAATGTACAGTGTTTTATTTATTTATTTATTTGTTTTTTATTTATTTATTTATTTATTTTTTTGCAATGTTGGCAAAGTTGTCAAATTTTAGTCTAAGCTGATCAGATCACACGTTGTTGACCTGTCCAGGATGCACCTCACCTCTTGCCCAATTACTACAACAGATAGTCAGTTTCCCACACTTAACCTGTTGACCTCATCAGTTTCTCCAGCTGTACCAAAGACTTGTTTGCTGTTTTGACCCATGCCACCCTTGTCCAGCCCGTCAGTTTTGGTAAAAATCCACGTTTTAAAGGTTTGAAGTTGTATCGTACTTTTTTGTTTTTCAAATGGTGGAATTAAACATGTAAAGGAAGATTTCTAAAGCTCTCGTATTATTTAACATTTATGAATATTAAAAGTTCTCCACAGCTTTTATCCTGAACTTGCTTGGTTTTCATGATGATTATTGTTCTCTAATAAGCCTCAATACCAACAAAGGTATAAATACATTGTGTTGGACCCAGATGTGGTTTACTAAAGTAACTTCTAATCTCAGACTGGGTTTTATGCAGAGGAGTTAGAGTAAATGGGGAATATTTCAAATTTTTCAAATTGTCTTTTTTTTTCCAACTGTGTGCTTCTCTCTCAGTTGCTTTTAATTTAAATAAAAATGGGATATGAATACGTCTCCTAGGTATTTTGAGGACACTCAAATTTCAAAAATTTCCCTTCCCAGATATTTGCTCTTTTCTAAGCAAATGCATTACATTGTGAAGAACACATAAAAGCTATGCTTGCACATTTTGTATCTGTGATCTTCTACTTTTCTTCCCCGCAGTTAGCACTTAGAATCTATCTTTTACCCCTTACATTTATTTTTTTTTTGTTTTGTGTGGAGTATTTTTTTATATATCCTGGGTTAGGAGATAAAATGTGTGAATCGAGAGCAGCAGGATTTGGAGCAGTATGCAGAGAGGAGCAGCCAAAATAAAGAGAGAATATAAGCGCCACTGCCTGCCAGGCTCACTGAGCTGCTAAGCAGGGCTTAACGATGCCCAAGGGGTTGTGTGTGTGTGTGTGCGCGCGCCTGCGTGTGTGTGTGTGTGTGTGCGTGCATATCAGTGCCACAACGGGTGCTTGTGTGGTTTTTGTGCTTTCTTGCTTGATAAGCCCAAAACAAGGGCTCCATGTTTTAGGGGTCAAAGAGAGGCCAGCGAATTTGAAAAGCAGAACTTTTTTTGGGAGCTGGTAACTTGCAAAGAGGTTAGTAAGCTGTCGAAGTGAACACAACTTGGTTTCAATTAAGCAGGAAAAAGTAAGGAGGCATTGAATTGTTAACTCTTGCCTTTGTATCAAAATCCCTGTTTTTTTTGGAACTTGAGAATTGTATTGAAATGAAATTTAAAAGCAACCAGCTCTTGAGTTTTTCGCTCCTGACTGGAACCGTTTCACCATGCGACTTTGAGCAGTCATTCAGATTCGTTGTCATCCACACCACACGCATTCATCTGGTAAGAGGTGCCTTTGCATGAGCCTGGACCAGTTTCTCACCCACTGTGAGTGCTGCAGTAGGCCAGCAGTAGACCTGTCAACGAAAGCAGAGGCGTAGCTGATAAAATTGATGATGGCTTTTCTATATTTAAGTGCTCCAGTAAGCTATGACAGGGAGCCAGCAGGCACAAAAGCTGGGTCCTGGAACTGGAACATCTAAAAAGAACGCTGTCATGATTCATGTCGGCAATTAGAAACACTTTTTCTGGTGTCAAAAGCAACAAGTCTAAGTGTCCATTACTGTCTTTGTTCCAACAATGCTAATAAAGACACAAAAAGCATAATGAGATGTCTGGGAAAATCCTCCAGTTCTTACATTAGAAATGTAGTCCAGCTATTCTGCTGAATATTTGTGAGTTTGGCTGCTGGTTGTTTTTATCCTTTTTGTATGGCAAAGTGTTGAAGTTTGTTGTTTTGTTCCATTTGCTCTGTGTCATGGGAATGAAACGGAGCTGTGGGCAAGGGGACATTTTGAACTTGCCATGCATCAATTTGTACTTCCCTTTGAGGCATTACATGCCCTGATCTGCTGAAAGGGCAAAGTGGGTTTTGCCATGGGAAACTGCTCAAATGACACTTTCAATGTTCGACAGTCCGTCTGTACAATTCTTCATTCTATATCCACTTATCCATCCAGGGTGTGGGTGAGCCGGTGCCTGTCTCTACCTGTCAAAGGTCAAAAGGTCCCCAGTCTTGACAACCATGGTAAAACAAGAAACAGTACAGCCTATTAAGTTTTAACCTGCACAATACTGGCAAAACATATTTGCTTGTTTACCCATACAGACATATAAACTTGTAAGATAAGTAAGATTTTATGAATCGATTATTTGGTTTTTGATTATGTATATGTCGCTGACCATCTTCTGGTAAACCTTAAGCTTAGTGGTTTGCCATGGTATGTGCATGTTGCTAGAATTCGCCACCTGATTGTCAGTACATTAGCTTGGATACCCAGGACCGCCTGAGGGGGTTAATCCTCCTCTGTTTATATTGACTTTGACAGCTCATGACTAAAAGTCATTTTCTAAAATCTGTTGATGGTCCACCACAAGGAAACAGCAAATAATATGAAGAGCAGGAGCTCCGTCAGTTAATTTCCCTTGGTTAGGGATCAGATTCTTTTAATCAACTGACCCAAATCAAAACTTATTCTCATTTAAGGTCAGGATTATTCATATTCTTGACAGATTTAGGTTTAGTTTAATTAATTTTTTTTTTTTTTACCAACATGTGTCTTCTGACTGAAAGTAATATTAAAATTAAAAACAAATCTTTAAAAAATCTAAATTATTTGTTTTACATTGTTTTATATATATTTTTAGAGATGCCTGCTTTGTTTTCTACTAGAAACAATCTTCTTTGTTGAATTAAACTGCTTTTAAAATTAAATCTGCTGGAGGATTAAAAAATGTTTAACTGTAAGTGGAAATTGGGTGCTATATAAACTGTTCAGGAAATATAGCACAATTAAATCACGTTATATGTGAGATTTGAGCCTTTGACTAGTTTTTATCTTCATAATTCATAAAAAATACTTTAACTACAAAGAAAAATAATACAGGTACAAAATACATTGTGCATTGTGATAAAATGGTTTGTAGAATTCACTGTAGAGATGGACTAGCAGTGCATTATGTATGGAATAAAAGTAGAAATTGGCGAAAGGGTGAACAGATCCAAAATCCTTTCAATTGTGCGTGCGTGCGTGCGTGTGTACGTGCGTGTTTGAATGTGTGTGTGTGGGTGGGACAGCATATTTTCCATAAAACTGACAAGCATAGCAAAACATTTTTGCAATAAATCCATCAAAAGATTCTTCAAATCTCTTCAACTATATTGTAGATTTTGTGTTTAAAGCTTTGTTCTTGATTCAAATTATTTAAACCATTAAGTCATATTTGAATACACATGTTTTTTAAATAAAATACATTGTAATGAAACAGGCCTTTGTTTTGTGAGAGTCTCTGCATATGTGAAACAAGATCTCTTTCAGTTCAAAGACTGACTCAGCCTTGACTTTATACTCCTACAACAGATGAAGAAATCCTTCCTGTGCCAACAAGGTTCACCCTGAAAACCGTTCTAGATTTTTGGCATGTGTGAAAGATAAGAGGCAGTGGGAGAGAAATGCAAACATGTATGTGTGTGGTGTGCGCTAAACTGACCCCAAACAACCTTGCTTTTCCATTTCCCTCCCCTACTGGTATGAGTGGGCAGACAGAAAATCACAGCTGACTGTTACGCCCCCAAGGAAGCGCCACATCAGATTTCATCAAAATGTTGGTTTTTGTAAAATACTTTAAATGGGCTGGAACGAAAGAGGGAAAAAATGGCAAAAGACATTTTGTCTGATTGCTACCCCGCATTTATGTTTTATTGCCATTTAATGTATATAAACAAATAATTAATGAAGTGAAAGAAAAGCAATTTAACAAAAAAAGGTCTGAAAACTGGGGTGTACATTTGTGTGCATTCTCCTTTACTTCAATATTAATAAATAAAATTCAGTACAGCATCAGCATGTTCTCAAGCTTACCAAGGCATCATTGGCATGATTAGCGAACCACGTGGGTTATAAAGTTGTGCATACAACTAAAGGGCGGCAAGGATCAGACACGTTTGAGTCATCGAAGAGCACTGCTCAATCCATCAGGTAAAAATAGAGTATATGGCACAACTGAAAGAGTACATGGCCATCTATCTAAACCAGCAGGCGAAGCAAGCAAAGAAGCACATTAATCGGAGAAGTAGCTAAGAAATCCACGATAACAATGGCAGAGCTGCAGAGATCCATAAGAGGACCTGTCAGAAGGACAGATATTACTCCACCACAGATCTGCCTTAATGGAAGAAAGGCAAGACAGAAGCCATTCTTAAAATACAGCTATGAAAAGTCCCACAGCTTGCTACAAATCATGTAGCGGACACAACAAACATGTCAAAAAGGTCACTTTGTTCAGATGAGACCAGAGTAATCTGCAAAAAAGGAGGCAAAAGAAAATATAATGTGAACACACATGATCTGAACGCACCTGAACATGGTGGTGGCAGGATCATGCTGTGGTGGAGTAACACAATCCCTTGTGTTTTAGTGTTCATTAACCACTTCAGTCAAATGTTTTTCGTTAAAACTGGATATGATTACAGTGATGCTCTTTTTACTGGGAAATTTTGACGTGTCACAAAAAGTCGGTTTACATTTAATCTGCATCAACTTTTGGAATCATTTCATAGTGGAACCTCAGTGACTCCTGGTGTAAATAAGAATGCGCTGTCATTTACAGCTGTGATTAAAGGATTCTGATTTCATATTTTTTTTCAGTACATGTACTTACTACACTAACAAATGATAACATGTAATATTCCATCCAATATCCTTTATGTCTGAAAAGAACAGATAGTAGAAGAGACATTATGTGTTGTCCTGAAAAAAAAGTTAACTACTTAACTGTTCATATTCAGATGACAATATTTTTGTAGATGACTTCAAACAAATAAAGTAGTTTGAGAATTGTGAACGCTCCCAAAATGTTTTTGCAAAACTAACTTCTACTTTTCTGGTCATAATTCTGCTTGGCGACATCAGTTTGTGTGACTCTACAAGGCCCAGTCAGGATATTAATGTTTTGATATAATATTATGTGTTTCTAATTAGTTTCCCAATTTTCTATTTTGACATTCAACATGTTTTTTGGTGTTTCCAATTTCCTGCCTTCTCTTGCACATAATGACAACCTAATACAATCAAATCTCATAATTACTCATCAGATAATATTTCAAATAAATCTCACCTCATTTTATCATTTACCAACACCTCCAAGGACAAGAAGAATTAATTCCCCACACAACAAAAGGAGAAAATGTATCACTGCAATCTGATGGTAACAGTGATTTGGAGGCGTGTTTTTTTCTTGCGCTTTTTTCTTTTATAGAATTAAACTCACACCTCACGAAGACAACCTTTCCTGGCATATCAGAACCACCTCCACACCTGCTGTCTACGCTGATCAGACCCCTACTCATCTACAATATACCACTGCCCTGGTATGACATGTAAGGTTATGCAGGGGCGCTGCTACTTTGAGGCAAAATACAAAAGGGGGAGTTGTACTTCTGTTGAGGACTCACAAGGGCGACAAAAAAGGGGATATCAGGGATACAGATATATTCCTCTTACATTTTAAGCGTGGTACAAATCAATACATGTAAGGCTGCGCCTGTGGGAATACACAAGGAGTGTGAGAGGGATTGATGGGGTAAGCTTAGGAGGATAGCCAAAACATATTCAGAAATATTATCTATGCTGTGAAAACTGAAGCAAAACAACAGCAGACAATAGGGAGATGAGGAAACATGACAAAAATGTTACATTTTGAAGTTTTGCGTCCGTCACATAAAGTTACACTAAAATGAGATTTGTGATTGAAATGTGAAAAACACAAGTTCAATTCTATGAATAGTTTTGCAAGGCAGTTTAACTTAGTTTCTGTATTTATAAAAAATTCCCTTCTCACCCTCCGCGGGTGGTCTGTTTCATCCTCTGAGCTCGGGTCCTCTACCAGAGGCCTGGGAGCTTGAGGGTTCTGCGCAGTATCTTGGCTGTGCCTAGAACTGCACATTTCTGGACTGAGATGTCTGATGTTGTTCCTGGGATCTGTTTGAGCCACTGCTCCAGTTTGGGGGTGACTGCCCCGAGGGCCCCGATGACCACAGGCACCACTGTGGTCTTCACCTTCCAGGTCTTTTCCAGTTCCTCCCTGAGGCCCTGGTATTTCTCCAATTTCTCATGCTCCTTTTTCCTGATGTTGTAGTCACTTGGTATTGCTACATCCACCACAACGGCTTTGGGAGGAATGGTTTTATATATATATATATATATATATATATTTTTTTTTTTTTTGTACACATTTAGTTTGAGTTATTACAAGAATATAGTTCACATATTTCCACTCAGAATAATTCCTCACAGGAGGTCAGAAACATAAGCAAGGTTGTTTCGTAACTGCTTCACGTGGACTAATAAACAAAACCATAAATAGTTTATGAGACAATGTGATAACTGATTAATCAGTTTCAAACTGGTAATGCCCTTTATTCAATTCACCATGTCAGCTTTTACCGTAAGACTCAGCGAATTGTAAAGCTTTTCACCGCTGCTCTTATACACCCAGTCAGAGAGATGGAGTAACCTGAATGGAACAAGAAAGTAATGGGCTGAGAACTAAAGTGGAAAGGACTGAGAATCGATGATCATTTGGACAGCCGTCCAGCAGCGGCGGGTTTCACCTGTGGGTGGTCTGTGATTGGAGAGACCTTGCGCTTTTTCTCCGCCCCCCGGCGCGTTGCCCGCCTTCCCCAAACCAGAGCTCACTCCGCTCCTCATTACCGTCCTCTGGTCGCGGCGGAACATGAGCTCCAATCTGCGCGAGCGGACGTTGAACAATACAAATGGTTTTCTCACGGTTTCCCGTCTGATCCTGACTGAAGCTGCTCTTGTTTAGGGACCTCCTGCCACGGTTGCCGGCTTTGAATTTTTATTTTTGTTCTAATATTTTGTTGTTGTTGTTGTTGTTTTTGGACGCGCCATGCAATCTCGTTGGAGGAGTTGTGGCATTCGGCCGGTGGCATGGACGTGGACTTGGAGTCTGGCAGTTATCGGAGCGTGGTGCATCCCCGCAAATGAAGGTAAAGCGGGGCAGACACGCTCTGGGGTGACTGACACCCATCCTGAGCGCGGTGCTTAAATCAGGCTTTAATTGGCTCTGAAAAGTCGGATCGGTTAAAGGTTTGCAGTCTCTCTCAAGTGCGGTTAACCGCCATGCTCATGTGTTGATATGGCTGCTTGACAAAAGAAGGTGGCGGGGGCGCTGGAGGGGGGCGGGGGGTTATTAAAGCAGGTAAATTTATGACAGCTGTTCTTTTAGCCTCTAATGACTGTGTGTTCCGACTCGATAAAAGCAGAAATAAAAAAGGACCTTTGAACAGAACATGTCCCTGTCAGATAACCAGCGTACTTGGACGTGGTAGCAAAGAGACATAAAGCAGCGGCAGAGATGTCTGGATCAGTCCTTAACAATTTCCCAGAACATATAAACTGCTCAGTTTAATCCGTTGCAACTCTGCCAGTTCGCACATTGTCTTTCCAGACTTTACATCATCATGATATCATAAAAAAAGTTTTAAAATGACATTAATTTCCCCGTTCTTTCTCACTTCTTACGCTAATTGGGTTACGCTGTGTTACAATAACAGCTCTTGCACTGCTAAAGCAAACTGTTAGAATTTAAACCATACATTTCTCATAATAATTTGCGTGTTTTTAATTGAATTATGTTTAAGTCATTATTTGTCCACAGAAATTGTGTACAATTATCAGCTACAACAGATTTACATATTTTTAATTTCCTTATCTGCCAAATTAGTTAATTAAAAAAAAAAATTGCTAAAGCATGAAACATCTGATCAGATATATCAGATCCCCTCGAACAAAATGATGAAACTGCACAATATCATCACAATCACCAGTGCAATTTCTTTGTGCCGTAATCAAACTCAACTGCTAGACTGTCCTGATTTAGGTTGCATGCTTTCTAAATCTTCTTGCCAATATTATTTCTGGCCAGTTGGACGATTTCGCCTGCCTTTTATGCCCATTTCAGATCCAGATTCTGAACAAAGATGGTCAAGAAGAGTGGTGGGATCTTCATGATGATTTAAAAAAAAAAAAAAAAGAAATCCAATATGTCACAACAATATTCAAAAATAATGTCACCATTTCAAGTTTTCCACCTGACTAGATGGTATCTAAATTGGAGATTTACAGATCAGAATCTGCACATTTTTATGCTATCGACAAGTCTGACATTGAAGTTGAGTTTTTTTTGTCTGTTCATTAAATTCTTCAAACCAAAAACTCTCAGTGATTTTACTTATGCTCTGCATATATGCAGTTTAGTATTAATCATATTATGATTAGGAACATATGCTTCAGGGCAAAAAATAAGGATGATCTCATGCTGTCTTCATTTTTGACTGGTTTCAGAACATATCTTTTTTTTATGTCTTAAAGTCTTTTGAGAAAATAATCAAAATCAGCAGGTGACGCCTCAAAGAAAACTAGAAATCATATTGGTCAGCAGAAGCCTGATCTGCAGATCTTTAACGGAAAGCTCCTTTTCCTGACAGTGACAGTTAAAATGTGGCTTTTATTGGCAGCAGCTGCCTCAGCTTTCAGAACGTGCTGAAAGCATGTAGGTTTGGCATTAGCATTGAGCTAAAGCTGTATATAAACTTACCCCTGCTACAGAAACGCCTAAACTTTATATTAAGTTGATATATTCAGTTGTTATACCACCAATATACACAAAGGACATCTTCAGTTAATTCGTGATGGTTAGGTGGGAATTATTGTCAAAATAAATGAGTTATTATGATTTAACTGATATTCAATATTGCTTACATTTAAAAACTATTATGTCTTACAAATTTTATGCATTGTTGAATATCTTCTGAAAATACTTTTTTTTAAGTTTAGAAGTTCATCACCCTTAAAAAAATATTTTGATATTCTCTAACTGCTCCTTCCTACATAAACTGGCCTTGACATTATTTGCATTTGGTGTTACCGTCTCAGATATTAACAGACTTATGACTTATGTTTTGTATCCTTTTTAACTGTCCAAACCACAAAACGACAACTTCTTTTGATATTTTTGAAGCTTTCTTGTTATAAGGAAACTAAGCATTTTTAGTGCCTTATTGTCAAGTTTTACGTTATGCTATATATTATGAGCAGACAACATTGAAAACAAAACATAAATTCGGTCCATTTTTGAGTAAGCAGACCTACATTAACTTTTTAATAGTTATTGTTTTTTCTTTGATCAGAGCTGTTTTCATCAACCTTGTGACAAGGTAAATGCTGCTAAGCAACTACTTAACTTGCAGACTTATGAAAAGCTGATGACAAAGCTGATGTTGTGATCTGATATGGGGTGTGTCATTTTGTAGCTCAGGAAGTGACGCAGTGATTCAGCTGTTGAATTGGAAGCTACCAATCACATGCCTACTTCAGCGTCAAAGAACAACAACAGTGGTTTGCCAATTAGGGAGACACAAAATTATTCCCAAATCATGCAATGGAAACGTCGTCAGTAAATTCAATACCATTTTGTGACAACATCTTGAAACTGTGGCACTTTTTTGTCAATGTTATCGTCACCCGATAATCTCATAGCAGTACATATAGAAATATTTAGCAAAGTAGGGAAAACGGGGCTATGGTATTGTTTGGAGTCTTTTGTCTGCACAGAGAGCAGCATTTTAATGGCACCATTGTTCGGAGCTGTTGAACAGCGTTACGCTATCCGGGAAATGAGAAACATTTATCAGCCTGCGTATTCTTCCCATGATGGATTTATTTGGTCAAAAGTTTAGCTTGACAAAGGTGACTCCCAATGTGTGGTCTTTCAAACAGCTTGGATGGGGGGGTCTGCGCGGCACCTTTCAGGAGTCCTGCGACATTGTGTTGGCTTACGTCTTTGTTTCTGGATTCCAAGGGTTGAAATTATTCCACCAGGGGTTCAGGAATTACCTTTTAGTAGTTAATAGGATGAGTTTGTCTCCGTTCTGAATGGTGTAGGAATAGTCTCAAAAAAAAAAAAAAAATACATGCAGTTTATCCCGTGAGGGGTTTGTTGTTCTCAACAACTCAGAGTTATAGATTAAGCAGCATGCAACAGCATAAGGAGACAGAGAGATGCTCTGTAGCAAACTGACATTTGATCTTTTCATCTAGGAATTAGTCAGTCCCCATTTATAAACTCTTAATCAGTGTTTCTGTCATTATTTTTAAAATTGGACTCTTTTAAGTACTTTTATCCACTAAATATTCACTACATGAGTACGAATCAGATATTCAACACAAGTTAAAGATTGATTTGACTGATATTTTTACTGTGATGGATAATCATAGAATAGCATGCATAATTGAAGGGAAGAGCACAGCCCATAATTAAATCAGCCTGTTTTCTCTTTTGACTAATTCTTTGTAATTGAAGAGGGGGAAAAAACATTTGGGTAACATACAATCACAAAGTTTATCTTTGTAGAAATCTTAATTTTGGCAACTCTCAGGACTTCCTCTTTTGTCTTAATATTACCAAAATTTTATCCTGTTATGTGCTACTACTACTAAGTGAATATCCTGTGAAAGGGAGTGTGTCTCATACACAGATGTTTTTCATCGAGTTAGAATATCATTTAGAAGTTTATTTGTTTTATTAACATATAGATTCCATCAGCGTATACATCAAATCATTATTGATGATTAGGAGTTGCTTCTAAACTTTTTCCTACCACAATTTTTCCTTCCACTCAGCTTCCCATTAATATGTTTGCGAGATACTGACCTTTTGTGGTCAGGCTTCTGCATAATACCATTGACCATGATCATTAAAACCACCTGAGATGAGCACTTCAGATACCCTTCTGTGGATAATGAGTCTGTGTAACGTGTTTCACTTTTTAGTTTAGATTACCGAAATAAATTAACTTTTCAATTATATTCTGCTTTGCTGAGATGCGCCCGTGGTCTTTTTTGTGTTTGTTGGAAGCCAAAAGAACATCAAATGAGAAGAATAATCTTGATGCTTCTTTTAATGGGACCAGTTTCCTGCAGTGATGAATCCCCCGACGAATCATTACGAGGAAAACTGTACACACTTCTGTGATTAATTTCGTCTCCCGAAGCTAAACCATTCTTATTGAAATTGATTAATTTTAGAGGATGTTTGAAAATGCAGCCCATTTCCTTTCTAGTTCAGCCTGTTAATATTAGAAGCATTAAAAAATATCACTTAGTGTTGCATTAGTGAGTCAACACAATTAAGGGGGAAGGGAAAAATTCATGGCAACAGGTTTGAGGGACTTTTATATCTGCCTGTCTGCATACAGCACAGCAGATGGAGAGTAGACCATTCAGCCAAGAACAATAAAAGATAGCATGTAATTGCTACAATCAAATAGAAAGGGGTAAAGATAGGAAGAAATAGGCTTTGGAAAAAAAATATGTTGGAAACAAAACAAACACATTGTGTGCAAGAACTTGTTAAAAATCACTTGGGTAAAGTTGCAACTAATCAGAGTATCAAAATTGCTCATATGTTTTACTGTATTCTAAGTGAGAATTGTAAACATTCAGAGCAGAAAATCTCCTCACTCTTTGGCATAATTCAAATCTCAGTCTTTGAAATAATGTGGCTGACGACTTTATGTCGCTCCATTCATTCAGTACTGATGACTTTTAATAACACGTTCTGTACATGCTTGTCATTTCTGAGCTCCGACTTGTCTGGTTTTATCCTTAGAGAGCGAGAGAGTGGCAGAATGAAAGAGGTAACGCATCCCTTATGATCTAGTTCAGTATCACTTATCTGTTCTTTATGGCCTAATTAGGTGTCTAATCGCCTCCTAAGGACATTTTTTATTATTCTCAGCAGAGCTGTGGAGACAGTAAGACGCGGTGAGTGTGTGAGGGGGAAGTGTGCTTTTGTTACAGTGCTAGCTTTGTCCTTGTTTTGTTCTGCTCTCCTGTCTGCAGGTGTTTTATGTGTAGCTTTCCTTTTGTTTACTTTTGAGGGTTGGCTGTTCTTTTTGCACAGTGCTTATCACAGCATCTACAGCTAAAACAAAACTGCTGTCCAGTTATATACAGGTCCTTCTCAAAAAATTAGCATATTGTGATAAAGTTCATTATTTTCCATAATGTAATGATAAAAATTAAACGGTCATATATTTTAGATTCATTGCACACCAACTGAAATATTTCAAGTCTTTTATTGTTTTAATACTGATGATTTTGGCATACAGCTGATGAAAACCCAAATTCCTGTCTCAAAAAATTAGCATATAATGAAAAAGTTCTCTGAACGAGCAGTTAACCTGATCATCTGAATCAACGAAGTAACTCTAAACACCCGCAAAAGATTCCTGAGGCTTTTAAAAACTCCCAGCCTGGTTCATTACTCAAAACTGCAATCGTGGGTAAGACTGCTGACCTGACTGCTGTCCAGAAGGCCATCTTTGACACCCTCAAGCAAGAGGGTAAAACACAGAAAGAAATTTCTGAACGAATAGGCTGTTCCCAGAGTGCTGTATCAAGGCACCTCAGTGGGAAGGAAAAAGTGTGGCAGAAAACGCTGCACAACGAGAAGAGGTGACCGGACCCTGAGGAAGATTGTGGAGAAGGGCCGATTCCAGACCTTGGGGGAAGCAGTGGACTGAGTCTGGAGTAGAAACATCCAGAGCCACCGTGCACAGGCGTCTGCAGGAAATGGGCTACAGGTGCCGCATTCCCCAGGTCAAAGGTCAAGCCACTTTTGAACCAGAAACAGCAGCAGAAGCTCCTGACCTGGGCTACAGAGAAGCAGCACTGGACTGTTGCTCAGTGGTCAAAAGTACTTTTTTCGGATGGAAGCAAATTTTGCATGTCATTCGGAAATCAAGGTGCCAGAATCTGGAGGAAGACTGGGGAGAACGAAATGCCAAAAGGCCAGAAGTCCAGTGTCAAGTACCCACAGTCAGTGATGGTCTGGGGAGCCATTCAGCTGCTGGTGTTGGTCCACTGTGTTTTATCAAGGGCAGGGTCAATGCAGCAGCTATCAGGAGATTGGAGCACTTCATGCTTCCATCTGCTGAAAAGCTTTATGGAGATGAAGATTTAATTTTTCAGCACAACCTGGCACCTGCTCACAGTGAGAAAACCACTGGTATTACTGACCATGGTGTTACTGTGCTCAACTGGCCTGCCAACTCTCCTGACCTGAACCCCATAGAGAATCTGTGGGATATCGTGAAGAGAAAGTTGAGAGACGCAAGACCCAACACTGGATGAGCTTAAAGTCGCTATCAAAGCATCCTGGGCTCCATAACACCTCAGCAGAGCGACAGGCTGATTGCCTCCATGCCGCACCGCCTTGAAGGCTGCAAAAGGATTCCTGACCAAGTATTGAGTGCATAACTGAACATAATTATTTGAAGGTTGACTTTTTTGCTATTAAAACACATTTCTTTTATTGGTCGGATGAAATATGCTAATATTTTGAGACAGGGATTTTGAGTTTTCATGAGCTGTATGTCAAAATCATCAGTATTAAAACGAAGACGTGAAATATTTCATTTGGTGTGCAATGAATCTAAAATATGTGACAGTTTAATTTTTATCATTAAAATAATTAACTTTATCACAATATGCTAATTTTTTGAGAAGGACCTGTACACCTGATATTCGTAGGCTTTGCAAATGCGGAATTAATGTTATGAAGGTTATGCATTACTTCTACTCTTGGGGAGTTTTAATTTTGGGTTTACCTCAAATTCTAGACAAAGTTTTTTTTCTTTTCCTAGCAGGTTGGTTGCCTTTGATTTTTAATCGAGTATCTTTGGCTTATAGTTAAATGTTTCAGGCTTCAGGGCACCAGTTACTAAATACAGATTTTTACCACTAAACTGACCAAATTCACAGTGGCAGCATGATGCATTTTTATGTCAACTCATGTAAGGAAGTGGCTGTAGCTAACCATTACTTTGAACTTTGAACTAGTACATGTTCTACTGCATCATGTGAATTCACCTGTGAACTTCACCTCTATGCCTACACTTTACAATTTCCACTGTGAATTGTTTATACATTTAAAAATATGTTTTTTGTTGTTTTTTTCATTATTAGCTCAAATTCTCCATCCGGAATAATTTCCGTACTTTAGTAAACCTGAACCGTGTTACTCTAAATTTACAGATTCTTTAAAACAGTTTTGTGATTAGCCTTTACTTTAATTTCTCTGGGGGAAAAACTGAATCCATTTAATTTGGCATGTAGACCAACAAGAGGGCCAAGTAGCTTGGAGCCCATAAGAGATTCTCATGGCATCACAACCTTGAGTAAAACACCACTGTTTCTTAGCATCATTTAGAGCTGAGCAAAATATTAATCGCAAAGGTCTTCTTGAATGCAAAATTAGGAAGACTATAATATTTCATAACTTCAACTTGCGTCATTCTATTTGGATAAACTTTCACTGAGTTTTGAGACGTCTTTGAGACCAAGGTGAATTAACTACCAAAGTGTAGACTATACAGAAAAATGCAGGTTAATCATTATCAATATTGTCTATACGATATCCACAAACTTATCACAATGTCATATTTCTAATGTTATGCAGGGTTCACCTTTTGGTTTAAAAAAAAAAGTAATGCATACATGATCTAAACACTTTATATTTCTTTATGACAGTTATTAAAATGCTGCTGCTTGAGTTTTATGCTGATTATCACATATACAGGAATGTTTATAACATTTATTAGTTGAGAAAAGCTGAAAGTCGGACTGTATCTATGAAAGTTCCTTTTAAATATTTTTTTTTACTTGACATTCATATAAGTAAAACATAACATTTTATTGCAATCACAAATGTCAACTAAAACAATAGATTGTTTTAGTTGACGCTTAGCTTATGCTTTTATTCTAAAAGCACAGCTTTTAGAATAAAAGCTTTTAGAATTAAAAACGTATGCTTTTTTTATTATTATGGGCCCCAGATAGGACTTATGCTTTTAGAATAAAAAGCATAAGTTTAGAATAAAAGCATAAGTCCTAAAAGCATAAGTTAGAAATCAAACTGGCTGTTTGCACAGAGTATCATCACATTTGGCTGTTTTGTTGTTCATGGAGTTAGTCAATAGCTGGCTAATTATCTGAGCTATTGGCTCGGCATGCTTTACTTTTGGAAAAGCTAAACACTCCAACAACAATAATGGGTGGCGCTGCCTTAATTGTCACAGCATGCTTTTCCAAGCTGGAAAAGTAATCTTTTGCAGTTCAGTGACATAGTCTTGAATTCGGCTGCTGAATTGAAAACTATAAGTGTGCACTCTTTCTTACAAACAAGAAAAATAAGAGTGACGTTTAAACAGGTAATGGGAGCAATGGGAGTGTGGAGCAACTTGGTTCCAGACTGAGACCACTTTTAAATAAAAAAGGACTTTAAATTGTAGGAGCAGTAGGAGGGAAAATGTCAAGAGTTTTGAAATTTTAACATTTTTAAGACCGTGGTGTTTGTTGAGACTGATGAAACGCGAGTGCCTGGGGTCAAGCATGGAAGCTGCGGAACAAATAGCAAAATGTGTTTGCTCTATTTTTTCATTAACAAGCTTTATTTTAGCTTATATGTCTATATAGCCCATTGCTATGCTTAACTCTAAGATTGTCATATTGCCAAATATGCATTTTATTTGTGTTTTTACAAATACAATATATTCAAATGTCATTCCAATTTCTTTTTTTAGTTTATTAGTCTACATCAAGGTAATTGAAAACCTTTTTTTTTTTTTTTTACATCAAAATAGTGTCCAACTTCCCTATCATATAGTCTGAAACTTGGATATCTAAATCCCAGCTTAAAGCATATGGTGTCCTATCTGGGGCCCATAATAATAATGATTGCATTTTCTTCACCAAAAATAGTTACACATTGACAATGAATAGAAAGCGTGCTCCTTTAACGAAAAAAAAAAAAATCCTGGCAATTCATACCATGGAAACTTGTGTGGTGAGATCTCATTACATCCCTTTAGTTTATTTTAGAAAAATTCAGTCAAGGTTTAACCAGTCTGAGTATTTCAGATTTTAAACAAGAGCAGAGCAGAGATAAACCAGATTCCTTAGAAGAAGTTAAAGGAACAAAAACCCTCAAGCAGATTGAGTGGCAACTTCCATGTTATTTGTTTACTTGCCACTGCTGCTAACATTGTAACAAGCATAAGATGGTATTTGTTGCCTTTGTTGTATAAAAATGACAAATTTAGGGTGTTTAAACACCTCAACCTCTTGCTCTGTGGAAGGACCATTGTGCTTTGCACACAGTTTGTATACAACCTGCTGGCAGACAATAGTAATTCCTGACCCCACCACTTCCTGTTTATTGCATTTGAATATATTTATTGCCACCATGTCAACAATAAAGTTTCATGTAGTTATTCATTTTTTGCAATAAGTGCTGCTTTTTACATTAATAGTTGCAGCCCCACTCTTTAAAGTTTTACAATCACACTAATGCATATTTAAGTTTCAAACATGACAAAGGGATTTAGGGGGGAAAAAAGTCTTTAAACCACTTAAGAGAGAGAACCTGGTACATTTCAGCACATGTCGGTTTTAAGCTGCTTCAATTCATCACATATCTGAGTGTAGATGACAGAACTTTTATGGCTGGATAGCACAAACATTATCATAGAACAGATAAAGCACAGCAAACTTCAGAACATGGGTTGGTTTTATGACCCTACAATCTGCGGTGAACAGAGACAAAGTCTGGAGCCGCCAGAAAAGCCATTCATCATCTGTCTGTAATTTATGAGGGACTCGTTAAACTGCTGCTGAGAGTTTGTCCTGACCCAGTCATCTGGAAAAAAAGGCTCCAGCTCTTGTCAAAGTCACTTAAGGCTTTACACCTGCCTGTTTCTCCCACAGCCAGTGTGTTTACAGCGAGACCTGTCTGTTCGTTAATGTGCGCTGAGCCATACCCACCAGCCAGCAAAGACAAGTTACAGCTGGATGACATACTCACTTTGACTTTCGAAGTCTAGCAAAGTGCATTTAAAACCTCCCACTATGAGGTCATGGTCACCACAGTCAGATGCTATTTTTGCCAAGACCTTGAGTAAGTTTGCTGCAGAAGATGCATTCAGGCTGTGCAGGTAGTGGAGATAAGAGGCTGTACAGCTGCTACCGGTCAAGTAGTCGCACTCGACAACTCTCATCTGAGTGACTGAGCTAAGAAGGTTTGATGATAGACATGTTTGAATAACTGTATTTGAATTAAAATTTGGAGTTTTGAATCAAAACTGTTGGTCTGCTTGAAAGAATAGCTGCATATTTCTTTTTATTTGCATGTTTTTGCTAAAGCATTGCTTTTCAATCAAAGTTTAATCTATTAGAAAACTTGCATGTTAAACTACCAATGCTTAATAATATTAGAAAAACATGCGGTTACAATACTGTTGATGACAGAATAAGTTGCAGAAATCTATAAGGTCTCAATACTTATTTCTATTTCTGCGTATGATTTCTCAACCTCTCTCTGAGAGATTACGTTTTGAAAAAACTTGTTGCCTTCAGATAGACAAGGATAAGACAAGACAAGGATAAGGATAAGGATCCCCCTTTTCATTTAAAAAAGGCCAAAGCAAACTCTTAAAAGGAATTTATAGAAGCTAGAAAACAATTCTGCCTATGTTTGACCACTCTGGATATTGCAGATTGTATGCCTGTGCAATTGTGAGGTGGTCACAATGCCAAAAAAAAAAAAGAAAAGAAAAAAAACCTTATTTTATGTGTGCTTTAACAAATAGAATCACAGTTTGATTAATCTAAACTTGTTGCCTTCAGATAGACTGAACTTAAAGAGCATGTTCCCAGTCATCCTGTCCACTTAATTTTTTTTACATTAAGCGTATTCATCTAATTACACTCACACAAACTCATAGATGAAGATACAACTTGGGGTTAAGAGTCAAAGGGACATTGGCATGTGAAAGGAGGATACTGGGATTGAACTACAACCAGCTAAATATATGATCAACATCCAGAAAATTAATGCAGAACTCAAATATGACAGTCTAACAAGTATGTAAATTATTTGCAGTTGGAGCATCACAAACACTGATATTGTGAATATAGTTTGATATGGTGTGTAGCTTTCAAATCTGCCCAGTACTCGGCATCTGATTCAGCAGCAGCAGACCTCAACCTTCATCAACTGAGTTTTTGAAACAAGTTTCCTCCTTGTGGAAAATGTATGTATTTTTTTTAAAAGACATGCCAACAAAACATTTTATCCTATTAGAACTGATTATAAGTGCATGTCTGCATTGGATAACATGCGAGTGTCTCATTTAATGCCAGAATGTTTAAATATAATAACAAAAAATATATATATTTGCAGTTCTTGAAGTTTTTGTTGTTTTTTCCCCCCCACATACATTTAAGACTTATGTTTGGGTTATTTTTTTCTCTCTCTTCTTGAACAAAGTGAACCTGCTGGATTCTCGCTCCGTGATGGGAGACCTTGGTTGGGTGGCTTATCCAAAGAATGGGGTGAGTAAAATTATTCCAGAGGCATAAAATACATTTTTCATAAGTCCAATTTTACTCAACTTAATATTTACTGTTCTATCTTGAAATGAAGTGCAGAAGACATAATTATTTCTGGTTTTCACAAAGCATGCTATTATTTCTAAAGAAGCTCATGGGTCTGCATGAAGCCAAAATTTTGTTATGTATTATTTCGGGATATTTATTTGGTAGGTCACTGCTGATTTTCTTCAGCAGTGACCTTCAAGTCATGAGCTAAAAGTAGTTTCTCAGTTTCATGGTATTCCAAAGCATACCTAGAACTACTTCCCATTTCATTATAAATTTTAAGTGCTTCATTTGCTTTGTCGAGGTTAAAGGTCATTAAATTTCTGGAAACCCTTACTTCATTATTAGGCTAAATTGAATTCATGAATAAGATATTGAAAGTCACCGTGGAATAGATTATTCTCAAGCCAGAAGTTGAATATCCATCTCCAAGTATTCCCAAAGTGAAGACCAATTAGAGAATGAGTTACTAGAGTGGTAAAAAAAATGTGATTTCACATTACATTATAATATAGTGTTTTTAAATGAAGAAGTGGTGCTTGGAGAAATATTACCTTCAAAATTGACAGGTTGCTTGGAACAGAATTACCCAACCAGAAAAAGAAAATTGTATTTGGTTTAGAGCGATTATGTAGCATTTCCATTTGAAACATGTGAAAAATTAGCCACAGTCGTAGCTTTTGCTTGTTTAAAGCAGGAGCGGACCAATAGTGCTGACCGAGCTGTTTTATCTCCCCTCTTGATATTCAAATCACGGCTCACTTTGAGGCTGTACACTATGTAGATGGGAAAGATAATGCTGAAAAAGCAGACATAGGTGCAATCATAATAAGGAAGTGATTATGTTAAGTGTGTGCGTGCGTGCGTGTGTGTGTGTGTGTGTTTCTAACATTGAAAGCTACATAAATAACTTGAGGGCAGACGGAGAGGAAATGAGACCTAAGACGTATTGAAATCTCCTAATGAAATTCACATTATCTCGTCGCGTTTATCTATGTCTTAAGATGTATATTAGGTTGTCGTCTATTTAATTTGTGTTATAAAAAGGGGGTGCAAACAAAGTAAAAAAAAAAAAGTTCTTTCTGTAAATGTATAAACAATGTGACTTTTATCACCTTCTAAAAATATAAAACATGTTTAAATATGCCTCAAATAACCCAAGACAAATACAAAACATGTAAACCCTAACAATTTCAAGGGGTTATATTTTCCAACACGTCTCGCCAACAGAGTAATAATCCCTCTTTGGTGTGTTACGGCACATAGTTGGAGTTGGCCATTGCAGTTTATCTTTCGTGTTCGTATCCCATCTGTAGCCCACTCCCCCTCCACAAACAAATGTCCGTGTTCACACTTCCAGTCTTGGCTGAAATAGTTGTCAAAGTGGCACCAAAACTTTTTTATCACTTCAATTCTACTTTACAGAGTCTGGCAGCTTTAAACTCATCCCCTGCTTTGGTATGATCTTATCACCAATGTTATAAAAATACATCTCCATCTGAGCTCTGCACATAGATTGTCATGCAAGGGAATTGCTTGGTTGTCTAACAGATGAGGCTTGCCAAGACCAAAGCAACAACAATAAAAAAATGAATAGACAAAAGGAATTATAATTAGAGTGGACAAACAAGATTATGAAAGCACCTTTTATTGAAGAGTCACATTGGTGATGATAATAGATTAGATTTTTAGCTATGTACTGCTTTAACTGATGAACTTTCTCTGATTTATAACCCAGTTGGACTATAGGATCAAGTTTGTCATCAATTGCCCGAATGTTAATAATAAAAAAAAAATGGAAATGATCTTTTCATGATTGCGTTCCTTCAGATACCTGTCTACTAAGGTTAAATTAAAACCAGAAAGGTTTTAATTCTTTGTTTGAGGCAGCATACAAATTTTTATCTCGCAATATAGATTATATTTGTGGTCAGTTTGATTCCCATGTAACCCATCAGTCCAGTGAATCCCCAAACCATTTCACTCTATATCTAAACATCAATAGGTGATGGCTGATGGGTTTGTAAAAGGCCCTGCAACAAGGCAGACTCTGAATGTAGCTGTGACAAAAGGAGGCTGATGAAATGTGCTTTGTAGGCTTAGTTCACATCAGGTTTGACATTAAACCTTCACCAGAAGAATGGAAAAACATGACGGTTGGCTGACAGATGATGGGAGAGGCATAGATTGTCTTTTAATACAAGCTTCAAAAACTAAAGCTGACCACTAATATTGAGATTAATGCTTGGAAAAACAAATCTCTAAAAATGTTCTCTTATGCCACAATGTCACCTAATGAGGCAATCTTTGCACAGATTTGCTTCAGCTAATGTTTAATCTTACTATCACAGAATGAAGAGGCAGTGTTTCACAACTCTGACTGCTGGAAGGCAAGGTTCACAGCCTTTTACTTAACAAGCTTGACAAATGGTTAGTCACATTTAATGCACACATTCCACACTATTCATGAAGTATCTAAGCAAGCTAGTCTATTTCCTTCTGTGTATTCCTTTAGAGTGTCTCCATGTTCCTTAAGCAGCATCTATGCTATCCATCTGATGTCATTGTGAGATAATCGGTGAATCATTTCGCCCTCCTTTGCCCGTCAGTTTAGCCGTGCAAGACAGGCAAAAGAGGCAAAATTCACTCTAAATTGATGTAATCTGTGCTTTCCTTGACTGAACATCTAGTCATAAAGGTCTGTTTCATCCAGCGCCTCCACTGATTCAGTGTGCTTAATTGAGCAGAGATGAGGACAGGCAAGCATAAAATATGCTGAGCACACGGTACAAACCAGGCAGACGCCGGGAACATGTGCAAAACGTTGGCGAATGTCACAACCACCAGCTGTGTGTCACTGTTGAGAAAGCGACCATCTTTTCGACCATCTTAAAAAGGGTGAATATTTTTTATTTTATTTTTTATTTTTTTTCCAGATTTATCTTCCCGGTTATTGTTTTCACTTTCAAGAGATGCTCGCAAAAGATGGAAAAACACCATATGCAGTATTTTAAGCTAAGGATTCCCCTTTTTGTTTAAAAAACGACAAAGCAAACTCTTAGAAGGAATCTATAGAAGCTAGAAAACAATTGTGCCTATGTTTGATGACTCTGGATATTGCAGATTGTATGCACAGGCATACAATCTGCACAGGAATTGAGGTGGTCACAATGCCAAAAAAAACCCAACAAAAATACTTATGTGTGCTTTAACAAATAGAATCACAGTTTGATTAATCTAAACTGTTTTAAAAATCTCTGGGTCTGATCAAGCTATGTGTTTGGAACAGCACTGTGATGCAGGTTACCACCAACATGGCAATTAGCCTGCATTTTATACAGTTTTGGTGTAGCCATTTAAAATTTGTGGGTTTTTATTTTGAAGCCATTTTTTCACAGCAGCCATTCCTTATTGTATATTTGAATGAAATAGCCTCTTACAGTCAATATAAAGCTCCACAGTAGTGCTTGTTGTGTTGGCAGACAGTTTGTTGTAATATTTACAAATTCCTGTAAAAAGTTTCTGTCTCATCTGGAACAATTAATTTTTTTCCCCTAGTACCAAAAATGGTCTTTAAATTCTTCGGCAGCAGCTTGTTGTCATCCTTATCAGCTGTATCATCTATAAATATAAAAAATAAACAGTACTGGTCACCCTTGACCTATATGAGAGAGGCTGCATTTTAGTGAGAAATGTCATTCTGTTTTTAATTTAAGTTGATCTCCCGCCATGAGATCTCATTAGGTTCTTGTATGTTTTTGTCTTGGGGTATTTCAGTAGGTCTGAGGATACGGTTTAGAGCTACAGGAAATAAAAAAACAACACACAATGATGTAGAAATGGCAGAGATTGGCATGGTATATAACACAAAGTATTTAAGGGAAATGTAAAAAAAAAAAAAAAAAAATGTAAGGACTGAAAAAAATGTTGGACGACAAGTCTTAAAAGGGTGGAGGTGAAGAAAACCTTTTGAATAGTGTTTCTAGGTTAGACTTAAGATCTGATAATTAAAACAGAGAATGCAGGGGGGCACAAAAGGGAACTGATGACAGACATGACTCAAATTAAAAAAGCAGTGAAATGACACGAGACGAGGGATGAATGGAACGCGGACGGAAATAGAAAAAGGCGAGGTGAGGTGTTGTTTGCGTAAGGAGCCAAAGGAACAGTTCTATTACAGTGTCACGATGGTCAACGGTAATGGGTGGTAATAATAAGTTGCAGGCGGCTTTATAGAATTAAAGCTGGGAGAGCACTCAGCGCAGCCACAGGGGGTCTTCTGATGGAAGTGTTGCACAGCCACACATCTTAAAGTAAGAAAAACTCAACACACACACTAATGAGGCTCTGCAGGGATGCCTATAGGGACTGTTGTGTTCGCAGTGTGGAGGGATCGTGGTGGGGGGGGAATAAGTACGAAGTACAAAAGGAGGCAATACGGAAGGTTATTGTTATATATTTAGACCCTTTATCACCACTGGCAGTTATACTATTGGCTTTTAGAACTTGGTTAAATTAAAGCATAATTTTACCTTTATGACATACTATAGCAATACTGTGCTATTCCTTCAGATGTAATTAGGTGTAATTAGGAATGAAAAAAAAGACAAATGCCCACATCAAATCCCATAGTTTCTGAGTAACCAAGCTTTTATTGACAGCTGCAAATGAAAAACTTTTTGCCAAGCAAGCCTTCAAAATGTGATGGACTTTTATCAAATGAACTGCTTTGTAAAGGCTTTTTCTTCATCAGCACAAAGTTAACTCCATTGGTGGTCCTGACATGCTATATTAGCTGGTCGTGTCGTGCTGTGTGCAAGTCTTTGTGTGTGTGACATCTGATGACCCTAGCCCCCATGCAGACTGCTTCTAATGGAGAGCAAGAAAGAGGTGCATTGTTGTGTTTGGCTACAAGAAAATGAAGTCGGTTTGACCATATTTAATACATTTTGTCTTGAATTTAATAAGAATCTAAATGTTATGGCTTCCAGTTTTTGCAAAGCACGTATGTTGCTCATTAGGTTTTGTTTCATTGTTTCATGCAGAGTTTTTAGTTATTAAATACGCCCATTGATTGCGTAATCAAATATACGTCTGCCACAGCAGGCTTTCCCAAAATGTTTTTTTTTTTAATCAAAACCTTCTTCCTACAAGTCTACATGTGGATCATGGCCTCAGCTTTCAAACCTTTAGAATCCCATTTATGCAAAAAGTAGCAAAATTAATGGGATTATTGCAGTGATAACAAACTGCAAATTAACCTTAACATGGTCTTTAATCAGAGACTGAGTTTCTCTTGTAAAACTAGAAATGATAATATATTTTGATCTGTTTTCTATAAACATTATTTATATTTACTATGCTTATCTGAATTTGAATAGTCACTATCATGCCTGTTGAACTGACCAATGATAGGCATTTTACTTAGTCTCATTCTGCTTTGACAAAAAAGCAACTTTTTTATTTTAAAAGTTAGTTGTGGAAAAGTTTTTGAATAAGATATATCACACATATTTAATCACATGTTCTTGTGTGGGATATTTAAAATTATTTGATTTAATTTTTTATTTATTTGTTTTATAGCACTATCTTACGTAAGCTGCACTGTCCTTTGAACCATGTCCCCGTGATAAAAGGATTGTTGCTGATGCAGCATAGAATCCAAGCTGCTATTACTACCATTGCTGCTTAAATTTACAATAAGGACTGTGCCTTCCCTTTCCCCCTCAGAACTGTAAACTCTTACACGGATGCATGTAGTCAGTTCAGTAATTTATTATTCCCATAAATAATAACCATGTAAAAATATTCCCAGGACATTTCCTTTAATAAATGAGCAACAAGACCCTTTCTCTGCAAGGCACCCCCCCCCCTTTTCTTTTTTTTTTTACAATGTTTTCCTGGTGTCTCCAACTAGTATGGGAGGGGAAAAAAAGAGACTTATCTAAAAATCTTTTTGTCATTTCTGAGTTCAACTGCATCTTTTCCTTCTGTTCATTCAACTTTTCCCTTCAGGGGTTTCCACAGCGAATCATCTGTCTCCATTTAATCCTACCCTCTGTATCCTCTACCCTCACACTAACTAACTTCATGTTCTCTTTCACCACATCCATAAATCTGCTTTTTGATCTTTCTTTCGGACTGAGTTCAACTTTTTTTTTTTTCTGTGTTCATTTAGTATATATATATATATATATATATATATATATATATATATCTGCCCTCAGTTTGATTTGAAGGCAGACAAGCTCCTCATAAACATTCTAAGCTGAAAATCTTAAAGTCCATCAAGTCAAATTCCCATCATAAAAACTCTGTCAGGATAACTAAAAAAGGGATTTAAGTTAATCTCAGAGACAGGTGGAAATGTGTGTAATGCTCAGAGCTCTTGCATTATTAACTGTGAGATGCAATATTGCATCCACATATTTACGTAGGACTCTGGATCTGCTTGTTTCTCCATTAGCCATTTCTTGATGATCAGAAATTCATCCATCCACAAAATTGTGCTAACCTAATTTTGTTTACTGTATTTTTAAGCTTTTTTGTGTAACACCATGTTTTTGTTTCTTTCTTTTCAATCTTTTCTTCCTCTACTAAATTAAGCATAAAGTTGTGAGGCCACAATAATTCTCCTCATACTTTACAATTATCTCTGAAACATGTGCAGTCATAGGAATACATTCAAAGTCAAACTTTTTAGAGTATTAAAATATAGTCATTTAAGTGACTCAATAAATTTTGTCTATTTTAAAGCAAATATTTGCACTTTAGTTTATACTTAGTTTTATAACCAGAATCTACACTGAAGATTCTGAAGACTTTCTGTAATGACATTCATGGATATTCATAGATACTGAACCCCTTTGGCTATAGGCAAAAAAATGATAGAAGGTCATCTGTTCAATACCCTGCTGAGATGCCAATAATAACGGGTAGCCCGCTAACTGTGTGTAAGTGTGTGTGGATTGTGTTTTAAGCTGTGCAAAGCTCAAGGCTGGCTGGTGGATCTGTGTGATCTAACCAGTAAGAGGCTTATGTCTGCAGTGGGACTAACTGGGCTAAAGTCAGGAAGAAACGGGGGGTCTCACACCCGTGCATACAATTTTCTTTTTGCCATCATACTTAAGTAGACCCCCCCACCAATGTAATAAATTAATGCTCGTCCAGTCTTGTATTCTAAAGTGGTCCAGATTTGTCTGCTAAACTGTCAAATTTATCGGCCTCTCAATGATGGAAAAAGTTATTTTTCAAGACAGAAATGCTTATGCAGACATTATGAATGCCTTCTTGAAAGCGTGTGAATTTAGCAACACAGAAATGCCTAAGTGAATCAATTACCCGGAGAAATGCTTGAGCAGCTGATTAATGGTAGCCAGAAAACAAAAGACTCAACCGGTGCAGTGCGAGCTGGAAATCAGACAGATGGCGAACAAGACGGAGAGGAAAGATACAGACAGAAGGTTTCAGATCGGCTACAGCAAGGATTGATTAATATAGGCTATTAAACTATAACACCAGATCATAGTTTCGTCCCTCTGGCCATATTACAGAGACATGATGAAGCGCCTGTATTAGCCATGGGAGAGTGCTAGTGACGCAGATAATAGCCACATCCCGGGAGACCCTCAGAGGAAATTAATGCTGCTGTCTGAGGCACGCTAGTAGTGATGCAGATATACAAGCACACATGAATACTTGCAGAATAATTTGCATATATGCACACACAGGCAGGAATTGACTCACACTCACTTTTGGAGCAATAATAAATTAAATTACAAGGGCACCTTTTTATATGTTAAAGTGCCTTTTCTCCCTCACTGTAAATTCATATATATCTTTGAACACAATCCTCTTTTTATTTGAACAGTAAGTGATGGACGGAAAGATATAAAAGGAAAATTGCTGTTGCTGCTTCATATGGAGTACCATCAAATACCATGTTTCCATTATAGTACATCATCGGGATTGATATTAAAACTATTTTACCATTAAGGCTCTATGTAGGAATATAGGCAAATATACTCTGAAATGGAGTTATATACACTTCTAGTGCTTATAACTGTACATATAGATTAGATGTGAAGTTCCAACAATCATCAATTATAGTTTATTTAAAAAGTGTAAAATGTCCACATTATACAAGCAAATACCTCACAATACTTTGAAATAATGTATTTGATGTATAAGTGGGCACAGTATCAATATAACACTCATCAATATAGCACTTGTTTGACTGCAACATATGGTAGCTCCTTTTTACCCTGAAGTATTCCAAAACTATTAGCTGAAAAATAAATCCAGCTTATGTCAGCGTCTTCAAGCATTTGCCATCCTGAGGTGAGGGAATCTTGATCCGTGCAGGTGAAGGGTCTGCATTGCATGAGATTATGTAACATTTATTGTTACAAATGTATTCACAGACAATTGAAACAAAACATGTTACATCTATGACTGTGTAATGTTTTTATTTGTTCTTTGTGCTGACAGTACTAGGACTGGGTGTATTTAAAAGTCACAAGTGTACATTTACTTTCAAAATACCTATAAATTCTGACCATGAAATGTCAGGAAATCTTGGGGCGGCTTGGCAAAATTTGGTTGACTTCAAGGAGTTTTCATTTGTTTCCTTAATATTCTGCTTTGTTTTGCTTTTTATACTTCAGTGGGAAGAGATCGGGGAAGTAGACGAAGACTATGCCCCCATCCACACCTACCAAGTCTGCCGAGTGATGGAGCAGAACCAGAACAACTGGCTCCACACCAACTGGATCCTGACTGAGGGTGCCCAGCGAGTGTACATCGAACTCAAGTTTACGCTTAGAGACTGCAACAGCCTGCCTGGTGGGGTCGGGACCTGCAAGGAGACTTTTAACATGTACTACTATGAAACGGATGGCGATGAGGATGACATGGAGGATGGCAGGATGAGGGACGGTGTTGGCATAACTGAAGAGGAAGACAGGGTGTTGAAGGAGAGCAGATACATCAAAATTGACACCATAGCAGCCGACGAGAGCTTTACCGAACTGGACCTGGGGGACCGCGTCATGAAGCTCAACACTGAAGTCCGGGATTTAGGTCCTTTGTCCCGGAAAGGTTTCTATTTGGCCTTTCAGGATTTGGGGGCCTGCATTGCATTGGTATCTGTGCGGGTTTTCTACAAACGCTGCCCGTTCTTGGTGAAAAGCCTGGCAGAATTTTCGGACACCATCCCGGCATCGGAGGCGTCGCAGTTGGTTGAGGTGGTGGGCCGCTGCGTCAATAACTCGGTGCCCTTATATGAGCCGCCACGGATGCACTGCAGCACAGAAGGCGAATGGCTGGTGCCCATTGGGAAGTGTGTCTGCAAACCAGGGTTTGAGGAAAACAGCGGTTCTTGTCAAGGTAAAATGCGTCAGTTAATTGCTAAAATTGTCATTTTGCTCATTAAGGGAATCCTAAAAAAAATAAAAAATTTTTGAGTCATTTTTGAAGATTTTCATAAAATTTTAGTCCCACCCCCCCCCATCACTGTTCTACCTTCCAGTGTTTGTTTTCATGGCTGTCTCCATCCTGTTTTATTTTCATATCCACTGTCATGTTTATTTTTAGTGCTATGTGCTCAAGCGTGTGCACAGATCAGCTTGTTCTTTTAGTAAGTGTGTTCTTACTTTATGTATGCGGGGGTGTGTGTGTGTGTGTGTGTGCGCGTGCGTGTGTGTGTGTGAGTGTCAGTGTTTCTCCTTCGCTTAGTGCAGGGCATTCCCTTGAGCCCTGCAGCACTTTGCTGCTCTCTTAAAGCCACTGTTCTGCCTTGACTTGTGCCCAAGCATTCCCTGCTCCATCCTTAACTGCCATTTCCATGGGTTTCCCTGGCTGCTGTTATTTGTTTTCTCTATCTGTAGTTGTCTTCTTCTCTTTCTTTGAATTACTCAGTGTTATGATTTGCAGTCACTATTCTCATGCAACCCGTGGAAGGTCTGAATGCCATGGAGAAATTTATATTCCAGAGAAATCTTTTTGCACCAACTAAAAACTGTGTGAAACATAAATTGCAGTGAGCTTTTGAAGAATCAGTTTTATGTGATGGCCTAAATTATTGCTTTTGGATCCCTAGCTGCAAAATGCAACTTTTAAAAAAGAGGAATATTTTGATTAATACCTCATCAATTGCCCCCTTAGCCCTCCCAAGTTATCTGATCTCTACTTTCATTTAGAAATTGCCATGAAAGTGGTGTTTGCCATTATGGGTAGCAGAATTTTCTTCATATTCCATCAGGCAACATTTTCCATGTTGCTTTTCATGGGAAATGAAGATCAGGATGATTTTATATTTCATTGGTGTTTAACATATGTTTCTTTGAGGAGAAATCTGAACTAACCCAAGCATTGACTGTCATGCTGTAGGGGTTCTCCAAAGCTGGTCAATCCAAGGTCGAAACTGTGCATAATGTGCATTAAAATAAATCAGAATGAAAAAAGACTGAGACGTGTACAAATAAATACACTTATTCTGGCCAGCTGACAGACTTGCCTAGACACACAATTCTAAGTCATCACATTCTCTAACTAGTAGAAAGTGAAGCACCAATTACCATTTTCAAGACATTATTGATGATGTATTCTATCTCCTTTTTTCTTACATGTTCTCCTCCCCTCTTCCTTTATTTTCCTTCCTATCTGGTCTGTAATTTAGTTTATTATTATTTTTTAGTTTTTGTACTTGGAACAGTTTATAGATAATAATAATTGTGTAGGCCAAACTACCACCATTCCACTAGATTAGTTTGTGTGGACTTAAGTCCGCTTGAAGAGATTTAGAATAAGGCTTTACTATACAGTAGTACTTTAGGGCTTTTTATTGAACCCCACAAGCATGCACAACTCTTTTTGCTTTATATTTACTAGAGTTGGTAGTTACTTACATGCTTGTAGTTTAATGAAAATGGGTCACTGCAGCTTTAGGAATGCAAATCTCCCTTTTCTTCCAGGAAGACGTTTTAAGTTTTCTGTAGATTAAGGGGCACAGATGAGTTAAAGAAGAAAATAATAAATCCTAACATTTTTGTTTTCATGTCTCTGTAGAATGTGGGGATCCTGTTAATAAAAAAAAAAAAAAAAGAAGATTGTTGGGTTTGTGTAGAAACACGTTGAATTTGGTGGTACATGTGGTGATGGCAGCAAGAAAGTGGTGTAGACCATTAGGGTAAATGAGATTTCAATTATATTTAAGCTATCACGCTCCATTTAATTAACAAGTTGCTATGGCAACTCAAAGCCTCTATCACATATGGTGTCCTATCTGCAGCATGCCTCAGTAATGTTTATTTTAAACATTTACATTGGATAAAACTGACTGTGTGCAACACCTGTCATTCTTGCTAGCGGCAACATATCCAATATGTTGTATGTTGTCACTCCACGCAACTTTCAGACAGCTTCAGCATTATGCCATTGTGCAGAAAGTGGCATTAATATTCAAAGCTGCAGTATAAAATTCCTTCATACTGATTTTACCACGATAACTTCTAAATTTTATAAAGTGGCACAAGAAACTATTAAACATCAGTGTGTGTCACACCACCCTTATTAAATGAATGTGAATATTGACAATTTTTTTGAAAACGGGGAAACGTGTTGAACTTTTCAAGAATTCAACAATAAGAAACTGACTGGAAAAAATGGCCTCTGAAGTCTTGACTCAGCTTTTGAGTTACTGAAATGATATATAAACTCCACAGTATGCATACATTTTACTCTGTGTTAACAGGGATATGAGTTAAGTTCTAAAGATCTGTTGCATGTTTAATGGATGTTTTCAAGTATTGAAGAGAGAAAAAGGGGAAGTGTGTTTCCAGATAGTTATTGGAGTCATCTTCATGTTTTCAAGTGAACAATTAGTCCAGTCATTCAAATTCTCTCTAGCAGCACCCATCTGCTGCTGCTCACAGCATGAAAGAGGATACGAATGTTAGATTTAGACAGCTCTATCTGAAACTTTCATCAGAAGAATTGACTTCCAGTAAATATTAAGTGTTGACCATTGACTTTATTTCAAAATTAATTATAGTTGTGCATGTGCCAGATGTGACATTCTTTTGAGCACTTGTGTTATACTCTATTGTGTTGGACAGAATTTTCTGTAAATTTCTGATACTTGGTATTTTTTTTCTTTCTGTCTTGGTGGTTCTTAATGTCCTTTTTTAAAATTCCTTTCACTTTTTGGCCATTTTGTAATTTTTCTAACACTTATCCATTAGTGGTCTTTCTTGCTCTTTTGTTTCATTGCTGCTTTGTATGCTTGTCTTTGTCTCACTTTCTTGGCCACTGACGGTCTATCATCCATTATTTTCTCACTTTCTCTGTTTCTGCCATCTACATGTCTGTCATTCGGTCTTTCACACTTGCCACAGCCTCTCACTTCACTCGTCTTTTCATCCCTCCTTTCAAGATCTGTCTCTTTTTCTCCTTTAACAAAGCCATTATCCTACTCTAATCCAAATGCAGAAATACAGTGGTCTGTAAAAGAATCAGTATATTTTTATGGTGTATATTTTATGCTCTGTAAAAGTGAGTTTTTGCAGTTGGCATTTTAGTTTTCTTTATTAAGCACATTTTAATAACATTATAATAAATAATGTACATTGATTATGCAATCAACTTATGAAAACAATTAATTATTTTGATTATTTCCTAAGTGCTGTATAGATCTATAGATCTTTTGCAATTTTCATGCAAAATTGTCAATTAAAACAATAAGTTTAAAAATAATTTCAACACCACCGGATGGAGGGCGAAAGATTAAAATTCAGAAGACAATTGCAATAGTAGCAAACTGGCTTAAATTATCTATGCAGTCTGCTTACAATGTCACACCTCTGGAGGTTTTTTTCTAATAGGCGGAAACGTCAAAATGGAGGCAAATGTTTTTAAAAATAAAAGCAGTATATTTAACCACGAGCACACAATGAACACTTCATGCACGTTAGAGTATTCAAAAAGTTACATTCTGCTGCGGTTTTTGTCCTGTTGGTTGTAAAATGGCCGTACAATACCACCTTTATTCAAACTGCCACCATGACTGACACAAAGTGCTGCATATAACTGCATACCACTGAGGCTGAAAACGACGAATAAAACACACAGCAAACCCTAAAATAAATGTTTAGAATGAAGTCACATTTCTGTCATAACAAATGCTGAATAAAACCGTCCCCCCAGTTATTCGCTGAATGATGGAATAACGGCACATTAGCTAAGTGAAACGGTGTAAAAAGAGATAAATGACACAATGGATGAATGGAATAGGGCTTTTAAGGAGTGTGCAGGGATGGCAAAACGGCTGGGTTCAGGTTATAAACATTAAATAAAGACTGACCAAATTGTTGGAATGACAGAATATGGGCTGAATGCTTTACTTTGAAGACAAAAAAGTGACAGAAAGGAATCCGGGGATTGGCAGCTTTCTGGTGTTGAAATTCAAGCTGCACTGAATTTCTGCGACAAAAGAGGGGGAAAAAAAGACTTTGACAATGTGGGCAGTAATGTCTGGGCTAGACAGTACATCATGGTGGGGGAGGGTAAGAAAATCTATAGGTTTACTGCTGAAACTGTGGACAACAGTTGGCATCATCAGTAAGCATAATTATTCAGACTAAAATATAAAATATCTCACTAATAAAATAATAGCCATAGGCAGTTTGTTCAGAGGTGGTCATGAAATGCCTCATGGATGGAGCTGGGCGACCCTCAACGACACTTTGTTTCACTGCCGGGGACTCCCATGGTGTTCAGCTGTTTGCCTGCCTGTCAGATGTCACTGCGACATATGTCAAACTCTATCTGGTCACGTCGGTGGGGCTGCCATCAGTAACTGTCTCAGCGAAGTGGTAACCCGAGGAAGCCTTCTTGCTTCTGTCCATGGGGAATCATAGGGGAGCTAAGAAGCAATTCACACCAGCAGTGTGAGTTTTATAGTTGTTGTGGTAACACTGGTGTTACAGTCACTTGCATAACATAAAGACACATTTGTTATATTGACATCTGTCATTTCCAAAAGGACGTTTGATGCTTTAGGAATCATTAGTACTCCCCCACCCACAACACACAATTTATTAAACTCCCAAACAATTTAATGGCATTTCATGAAATTGAAACTGAGTAACTTATTTTGTAAATCAACATTTTTCTGCTTTGCTCCTGCATTCTGGTCGGTCTTTTCTCAACCCCCACTTCATCATCCCATCATCTGAACCCGGTAATGCTGCCATGACAACTAAAGTGCTTCCTGAGTGCTTGTTGGTTAAACTGACTTCTCCCATTTTGCCCCCTACCCCCAACCTTCAGATCTGCAACCCCCCCTGTAGGCTACTACTGATGACCTTATGTGAAGTAACCCTATTAGGCCTTAATAAACATGAGAACATATGTCAAACTATCTGGTCACCTTGGTTACCCTGTTACAAATCTCAAATACGACACCTTCAATAGGAGCTTACAACATTGTCAAACTGCTCAAAAAAACATGAATCTGAAGTTTGTAAATTATTAATAAAATACTTCGGCACAGCCAGTTATTTCTATGAAAGCTTGTTTCTCCCCAGAGTCCCACTCAGTAGCTATGACTGGGTGAACTGGGAAATAGAACTTCATCTTGTGCTTTAAGATCACATATAGGCTTAATAAAATCCAAAAATATCTAATCACATATTTGTTTTGGTCAAATTGCTGATATAAAATGCTCTATAAAACTATCCTTGCATTTTTTAATGGCATGTTATAGATTTGACCAAACAAATGGCATGTAATTTTAAAAGTGTTCATTGAATTATATATATTTTTTCCTTTTGTTTGCTCATTTCAGAACAATGCACCTAGTGTTTTGTATTGAGGTTGATGCCTGCAACAATAATTTGCTGCAAATATAACTCCAAATCTGAGGGTGACTGTCTACCTGTTACATATCTTCAAATTGAAAGTTTTGTCAATTTTTCTCTACTGAATGAAGACATATTGATCAATAGTGTTAATGTCTTGATACAAAAACCTGTAGCAAAAACATAACCCGACTGAAGAAATGCATCACCATCACAAAATGCTGCCACTATTAAGTTTGATTATCGAGATTGTGTGACGGTTGATGTCTGACCTCAGTTTCCTGCTACAACCTATTGCAACGTAGCCTAAAGCTACATTTTATTGAGAACACCTTCTTGTCGCCTATTGTCGCCTACATGACTCTGACTTCAGTTGGAACTACTTATTCCTTTGCCGCTATTCTATAAATTTTAGATGTTTGAAATGTGTATGACTAATAGTTATCCTGCTGACAATCTCTCACTTAAACAGTGGGTCTCTACAGGTGCTCCAGGGTTACCACGGACACCTTTATTTCTTCTCTGATTCATGCGCTCCTTTCCTGACCTGTGTCGTTAGCTGAACAGGCAGTGTAAGAACTGGTGGCAATAATGCTGCAGATAAAATCAAAGAGCTTAGAGGAAGCAGAGTAAGCGTTAGAAACAGTCTTCAGATCTACAACATACTGCTTAGATGATCCGTCTGAGAATTAAAAGATGTCACAGCTGGATTACCAACGACAAATCGAATATTTCTAACTGCCTGGTGTGTGAGACATGGTAGCCTCTGCTGAGGGATTTCAATTAGACTTGCACTGTATTGTGGGAACAAAAAATTGCTATGGTAGCATTAAACATTGTGATGAGAGTTTTGGTAATCTACCACTAGTGCATAGGGTGTTCATTCACCTAATCAAATTTATTAACCCCAGCACTTTAGTGTGATTGCTATTTTCACACTATGAATTCTGCAGAACTAACAGTAGTGAACAGTCCAGATGAAGCTGCAGGAATAACATCAAAACCTGAGTGACCGTTTGATGTTGCATCTTCCTCCTCGGGGCTTACGAGTCTCCCATTCAGCTTCTCATATTCACCAACACAAACTGTGACCAGCTGTTGGTGAAGTTGCCCATCTGCCATTAGAAGCAACTTTAGACTTATTGCTTTTATCAGGGGAGACTTGGGCTGCTGGAGAGGCCAGGCCTTCAGCTGCATTAAGTGTGATCTAAGGGAATGGAGATTCCTGATTTGGCATAATCATTTATTGATGATAATTAATCTTTCAGCCTAGACCTTAATAAAGCTACTAAATTGTTTTAAATTCAAAAACTATTAGGAACTTGACCTCCTTGTTTGTGCGTAATGTCTGATTGTGAGAATAAATGAGTGCTGAACAATGTCCCGCTGTGTTATTCCACGGGCAGGAAATCCCCATTGACTTGATTGTGTATTATTATTGTATTATCATCCGTCTTTGTTAGCGTTCACACAGTGACATGCACAAATATGTGCATGCATTGGCAAAAACATACGGACACATGCAGGGGCCTGCACCTAAACAGAGAATGACAACAATGATACATAAAGGTATGAAACCCTCATGCATGCACAACCTCAAAAAAGCCCAGCACAAACTTTGCTTATGTTTCTTAGACCAGTAGTTTACTGTTGAACAAACACAGGAAGAGGATATTTACCGTTTCTTCTGCTGGTTTATTATTTCACAATCCTATCGGCTAACAATATAAGCATCACAGTGAAACACAGCCGTGCTATTTTTTGTTTCTTTTTTTGAATTTTTACTTTCACATCAATCTTTATGATCATAAATGAGGGTTGTGATTAGTTGTAATGTGCAGTGAATGCAATTTAAGCCATTTCATTTTATCCTCATTTATGTCGATCACTTTTACTTGACTTTAGGACTGGTACATACCCAAAATATAAAGTGCTTTGCAAACGTATTCATGAGCAGTTTTTAGCATTTGTCATGGTATAAACAAACTCTAGATTATTGGGATTTTAGATGAGCACACACAAAGTATTGAAAAATTAAGCAACGCAATATGTTATACCCATAAAATCTTAAAATAAATTGAAGTTTGCATTTGTATGGTGACAAAAAGTGATAACATATTTTGAAATTGCTGCACTTTCACAACTTATGCTTTGGATATTAACGCACTAGATAAATATTGCAAGGTAAAAATGTCTAGATGTCCTCTGAAGTTGAATTATTAACTTGCTATGCTTCGAACTTCTTATGGCTTAATGCCAGAGTCACATCCTTGAGATAAGTTGTATAGAGTTTAAGTGGCTCCACTTACACCAGCTTTGCTGCATTCATATTGCAATGCGCAGAGTACTAAGCCAATATTTGCATCCTCAGCTTGCCAATGCTGAGACAAATAATTTTAAATCCAATGTTGATGCGCGGTAGGTGGTCTTTACATCTACCTTTTAATTTCCACACCCCACTGCTCAGCCTTAATACGTCTTTCTGACTCAGCCCTAATAGCTTCCTTCCTAATCCCTTCAAATGACAGCCGGGCAAATAAATCAACATGTTTAGTGTGAAATGTTTCCAATTAAACAGGACGTTTGTTAAGAAGCATTCACGGACACCGCTGGATCCCTAATTGTCTGGGATGCCAGTGTGTGATGCATATTAATTACGTATTAACCTCTCATTCTCAAATGGTACACATACACACGCATGCATACTCAAATCCATACAGACGCATTAGTGTGTATTGCATATTAATTACCCATTAGCCTTTGCACTGTGCATTAAGAGCTGCGTGGCATTAGAAAGACAGCCTGCCCAAGGGCAACATGCAGACACACACACACACACACACACACACACACACACACACACACACACACACACACACACACGCGTTACTACTATGAACTGTCTTCACAGGTTGCATTCACAATGAGGAGTGAGCCATTTCAGGAATCCATCCATGACCATAACAAACTACACCACAGGAAGTGTGTCTGTGTTTTCAGGTATAAATATAAATCCATTTATGTGATTTTAAAGTAATCAAATGATTTAAGATGCCCATTCTAATCCAACAATCTGTTTAATACAATTTATTTTAACATGAAATAGTCTTAGATAAATAAATTGCATCGCCAAATTAGTAAGTATTCTTAGCGAAAGAGGTGGCGTCGATGCTTGAAGTTATGCCTTTCATGTATCTTTTGTGGTAGCTGCACCCTCTGATGGGCTCAGTGGTTCGAGTCATAAATGTAGTGACTGTAGATGGACTGTGCACAAGACTAAGCTGATCTCAGACGTTATGTTTGGAACTTCAGTGACTTGTAAAGGATTCATTTCTTCTGAGATAAACTTGTGTTTACTCATGTTCCTTATGCTTTTCTGTCATATTAATTGTTCTGACAAATTCAGGGTCTGAAGTCGACTCATCAATATTAATATTGGTCCCAATCTTGAGTTGTTGTGTCCAGTACAACTGAGAAAAAGACGAGCATTAGTAAAAATATAGTTGATTCTGTGTAAAACTGAGGTTTAAAATATGAATTTGACATAAAAACCTGCCTCAAGAACTACAATACTACTGTAAACCTTTCAAAATAAAATAAAAATATATTGCTCACTAAATTACACCTCATATAGCCATTTTTAAAGTACCTATTTTCTGAGTAGACATTAATATTATGGACAATTTTTCAACTGAAAATAAGAATAGACTTTGGACTCTGAGTATTGCACTACACAGTTCAGTTGTTGAATTCAATTAAAGAAAGTGGTTGATAGGTTTCCACCCAGTCATTGATTCAAAGACATTTCTGGTTTTCCAAAAAACAAAAAAAAAAAATTCTTTATATATATGTTTTTTTTGCCGAATTTAATGCTAAATTCAGCAGTATAAAATTAACAGTGGTAAGGTATTTGCACATTTTTCTTTGAACATCACCTTTAAGCTTTATTAATTTAATAAATAATTAAGTCTTGTGTGGTGAATGAGTTTTTTTCTGAAAGAGAAAATTATTTAAATATATTAAGTACAAAACAGATAATTATTGTAATTTATAGCCTACAACAATCCAATCTCATACAGATGGCATGCATTAGATGAGAACATGTTAATTTAAGTTGGACATGAAAAAAAAATGCTTTTAAACTTCTTCACCCACTAGGTTATTTTATGGATTACCCCCAAAATGTTTCAGAGCATAATTAAAAGACAGCCAAATTACTGCATGACACCTTGCAAATGTAGTCATTTCATCTCATGTCAGTATGACATGCCATATCACGTCGTCACAAATGTTGTGTTGTTGAGCATGAAGAGTCTATTTATCCTGCATAAAAATTAACCTCAGTGATGTGAAATACCTTAAAAATTGTGAGATTAGCGGCATGTAATTGATTTTTCTTAACACTATGTTGCACATTGTAATTAGATTTTTTTTTTTTCTTCATTCTTATAATTATATACTGCTTCTAGAAGGAAAGCATTTCAATGCAGTAGTTAAATCAAACTAGAAGTATATTACGTTTTTCTGTTTCTTTCAGTCGATCTTGTTAGAAATATAGATCTTAGTTTTTGGGTAAAGTAGAATGAAGTAAATGTCAACACAATAAAAAAAAATTTTTGCTCTTCTGCTGCTTATAAAGGCGGACACTAGTATGTCGTATATTTCCAATGTGAACAATAATCACCGCTGTTACAAGAGACAGCTGAATGTAATCTTTACCGGTGTGAATAATTATAGCAAGCCAGACGATAGTAGGTGTGCATTAGAAATGAGTGAAAAAAGATTTTTTCATATATATCTTGAAATGACACTGCATTGTATAGAATCTGATTTGTTTGTGTATGTGGAAGGACCTCACAACCCATTTTTATTGACTGGCCTCTGGGGATTTTAAAATGGTCGAAGTGAGTTTTACAATAGTAATAAATGTCCCCATTCTTTGAAGCCATAAATGGCCGTGTTTTTTATTTGCTTCAGACTGTGGATGGTATGAAGCTGGACCTTACTGGCACATACATTTATTTTCATGAATCGAGGCAGCTTTCAATGAGGAATACAATGGGTGTTTGTAGGAGGTCTGGGGGGGTCAATATGCAGATAAGTTATACATAAGTGTGTGTTTATGTGTGTGTATTATACACATTGTGGGATGTATGTAATGTTGGGCGAAAATCAGGTTTTCCAGAATGAACAAAAAATATTTTTCTGTCCTGAAAAAGGCAGAGGTACCAACTTCGTTATGGTAATTGACATTGGAGTCCAACTACTCTAAAATGGACATGAACATCTTAAAGTGCTATTGAAATACATATGACTTTATGAAATACCAAGTTCAAATTGAATTTAACCATCACTATAACATTCATTCAGTTGTTCTAGTTTCATCATCAATGTCCATCAGGGTTTGATGGCTTTGCCAAATATCAAACAATTTTTCTTATGAAAGCCTTGTTCTCCAGTGTGTGTGCGCGCGTGCAGGGGTGTGCGTGCGTGTGTGTGTGTGTGCTGGAGAGAGATTTCGAGGTGAGACTCGGAGTGATCCAGGGCAGAGGGAGAATTTTTCAAGAGTAATGTTCCATGACAACAGACCAAGGTTCCGTCAAGGTGAATCAGAGGCACTGCTGCCTAACGACTTACACACACACATGCACACCCACAATCCCACCAATCCTCCATTGTCTTCTTTTTTTCCCCTTCTTTTGTGTCCCTCATGTCTCATTCTTATAAACCTGGCCTCTATCTCTTCCTGTCCCATTTCACTTTCAACATTGTGTTTTTCCTCTCCTTGTCTTTATTTTGCTGTCTTCAAACCAGACATTATATTATGTAGGTGCTGACTGCTTCATAACAGCTACACAAAAACAACACTGGTCAAACAAGTCTTTAATTCTGTGGACAAAGAAAGAAAACGCATAGCTCACCACTTACTTCACCTCTGTGATAATTACTACAATGCTATGTGAAAAATATGTCCCCTGGTACAGATTTCTTCAACTTTTAGCTTTTGTGTCTAACTCAAATGTCTCTAAGTAATGGTGAATTTCAGACAAAAATAAGCAGACTAAATGCCAAATGTATATATTTTTAATAACTTCAATTGCTAAGGGTAAAAAAAGCTGCCCAAGCCAGCCTCAACAATGACTCAATAATGGTTAACACCACTAGCCAAATCAATTTCACTTAAATTTAATTTCAGTTAGACCTGTAAAACGATGTGAAAATACGAAAATGTATCAAAAGCAAAATGTTAAGGCCTGATCTGAAGTTTAAGATTAGGATTAGCAGCAAAGTCATTGGCATCGTTCAGCACGGAAACAGTTAGTCATTTAAAACATTTTAGATTCCAGTGAACTACAGTGAGAGCCATTTTAAGTCACAGTTTATGAATGGTTAAAAAAAAAGATTTTGAAGTTAATAATCTATTGCCCTCTAATATGAATAAATTCAATTAGCATATTATGCAACACTTTGTCTTGCAAAATATCTGTGGACAACCTTTTCCTGTCTAGTTGTTTTTGTTTTTTGTACGTCTGTCTGGGTAAGCCTCCAATATCAGGAAGAAGCTAAAAAGTCAGTGATTGATGGACCTGAGGTTGAAGCCATGGCAACAGATTGTTGATGTATTCCTGGGTGTTGTAATTCTAACTGCATAGTCCCCCTGTCTATCTGCCCCACTTAGATCAACCATTGGGTGTGTGATTTTTTTTTTAAGGCGAGCAGTATGCTGTTTCTTTGCTTGGTGTTTGTTTGTTCTGTGTGTGCTTCACACAGGGACCCATAATTGTGCAGCAGATGTAAGTGCAAACAATTTGACAGGTGCAACTTGTATATCGCTGAACTGAAGCCTTTGAAATAGGGTGGGGAAAAAAACAACTGTAAGGGAAATGCCTTACTTTTTTGATGAAGACAATATAACAGGAATAGTGTGACAAGGCTGTGTGGGTTCACTAAAACAATAATCCCAAGAGTAACATGAGAAGAAATCTGACTTCAAAAGAAACAGAGGTAGAAGTGAGACAAATCCTTGTTTCCTTTTCATACTCTACCCTTTTTATCTCTAATGAAAGAAAACCTTAAAATTCCAACTAAAAAACTTAAGGGGTAAAAACAGACTGTTTTACATTTATACTCTTCTTTTAATCTGGCGTCTCTACCTGGGTCTGCCTACTCTTTACTGTTTTGAAGTCTCCTCCTCGTCTCATTTTTCCTTCACCGAACTTCCCATGCTAAACCTTTTCTGTCTTTCAGTGTGCAAAATGGGGTTTTACCGCTCACAGCTGGAGTCTTCAGCCTGCAGTAAATGTCCACCCCACAGTGTGGCCAGACAGATGGGGGCCACGGCCTGTAGCTGTGAAGATGGATATTATAAGATCGACTCTGACCCTCCTAGTATGGCCTGCACACGTAAGGATTTAACACCTATTTTGTTTCCACAAATTTACTTGTAATGTGGGACACCATGTGTGGACTGATATCTGATGTTCTACTACGGTTCCACACTATTTAACTTAGACAAACAGTTTTTGACAAATACTCCATCTGATGGTGTATTTTGAAATTTTGACACTTATGAGACGTGTCAAAATTTTGACAAGTTTTGACACAATTTTGAGAATGTTATCTACACCAGCTGACCAGCAGTGATCTGCACCGGGTTAGAGTAACTTCAGATGGAGAAAACATTGATCATTCAATGTTTTAAAATATCTGTATAAAATGCAATCGTGCATCTTGCTTTTGGTGCACCTGACAGATTCAAATAGACTATATGTATTGGGAGTTCGGTTTCATTTGTAAAAGTCTCGTCAGTTTTAAATAACTATCCTCTTTAATCCTTAGCATATTGATACTCTATATTTGATACTCTTTCCTGCAGTTTTTAATTAATCAGATGGCTAACTCATGATAGCCATCTGATAGATAACCAATTGTTTTTTTGTGATGTATTTAAATTGTTTTTTTGTTTTTTTTAGGCCCTCCCTCTGCACCACGGAATGCAATTTCCAACGTCAATGAAACCAGTGTCTTTTTGGAGTGGTCCATTCCAGTGGAGACAGGTGGCAGGAAGGACATCCGCTACAACATCCTGTGCAGACGTGTTTTACCAGACGGCAGAGGACTGGAGGAGTGTGGCCCCAACGTGCGGTTTCTGCCACGCAGGCTTGGTCTCTCGAACACCTCGGTGATGGTGGCTGACCTCCAGTCGCACACCAACTACAGCTTCCTGTTGGAGGCCATCAATGGGGTGTCTGAGCTTGCCAAAGACCATGCAAAGCAGTATGTGACACTTAATGTGACAACCAATCAGGCAGGTATGTTGCACCTCATTTCTGTCGTGATTACTGAGCATTGTCAGACTGTACATGTGCAGTTTACGTTCCAGTTCGTCTGGTACAATCGGCTTTTTCATACAAGTACAGTTATTGAAAGAACATTAGCCGTGATGATACTTTTTCCTGTAGAACAGAACATTATTACTTGTTGCCAAGCATTTTTTTAATCTTCTGTCTAATCAGCCAACGCAGATCAGCATGTCTGCTTCCAGGAACAAATAGCCGAGTGTGAAAACAAAGACTCCAGATGATCAAATTATCACAGTATTTGTCCAACAGATCTGTCGCTGTATTAATTTTCGCTTATGTACTGTCCCTGTTATCAACAGCAACAACAACAAAAAAATCCCTTGCTGTCCGATATGTCATCAAAAAAACAGCTTGGTCCCTTCATTTGGGGGAGAAACATTCCATAAACAAGATTCACAGAAGTCTGTGGCATAATGAATGTTCCTGATTTGCAAGCTGTCGTGTGTATGGGTTCTGTGTGCGGTAGCAGGTGTTATGCTGCTTTCATGCCAGCAGTGATAAATCATTGTGATAAAGCAGTTTGTTAACCGTAGGAAGCTAAATACTTTATGTACACACTCCTGACCAAATGTCTAGTAAAGTGGCTAAACCCAATAGACCACCCTGATGTCGGACAATGGAAAGAAGCATTGCATTGATGTGACATTTGCTTACCCACTTACCCAGGCTGCACTTTTTTTGCTTGGTGTCAGCATTGCCAAAAGGATTTATGTTTAAGTGCAAGAATAATGAGACAGAATTTTATTTTATTTTTTAATTTTTGCTATTTTTTATGCCTTTGAACAATCTAGATAATCTTAGAAAATGATTTCATGGATTTTGTATGCTTCTAATTTAAAGTTAATTCAAAACTTTACACTTTTAGGTGTATTTAGGTGAAAACCATAGACATGTTTCCTTGTGACACCAAGACATCAGGAGAATGAATGGCTAAGAGGGTCAAATAGTGTAAAAGCAATTTCTCC
This sequence comes from Poecilia reticulata, assembly GCF_904066995.2. Lineage (NCBI taxonomy): Eukaryota > Metazoa > Chordata > Actinopteri > Cyprinodontiformes > Poeciliidae > Poecilia > Poecilia reticulata. Next base: position 20,099,837 of record NC_088841.1, read on the forward strand.
AAAAACAAATAATAAAAAAAAAGTCTGAATATAGTTTTCAGTGGTCTGATAAAAGTCTAGTCAGACTTGGTTAGGACCAAATATTTGTTTGGCCACAATCACTGTTTTTGTATTTAAATGAGAAAGGAGGAGGCTTCCAACCCTTTCAACACTACCCCACCTTTAAAGTACAGTGGTGGCAGTATCATATACTTCCCAATGGCATTAAGAGGAAAGAACCAAAAGCTTTACCCAAGCCATAACTTTAAATAAAATAAAAATAAATAAATGAGGAAATGTTATTAACGACTGAAAGGTTGCAAAATCTTTATCGCATTGCAGCTCTCATTGCTTTGGCATTTAGCAAATATAAGTTATTTTTGGTAATGCTAGCAGGCCCCAGGAAGTTTAGTGTGATTTAATGTCAGACTCGGCAAAAACAGGTCGAGGTTTTTTCCAGTGCATATAAATGTATGTTTATATTGTGTCATAGCTGCTTTAGGGCTCCTTTCTTTTTAAATGAAAAGCAGAGCTCATATTTGCTTTGGTAACACATTATCATATTTATAGGAGGTATGCACTTGTGTAGCTTTTATTTGCTTATAATGATCTGGTTAGCTCACATCGTAATGAAACGAGAGAGACATGAGATTACAGTTCTCCTCCCCTAGGCTTCCATCTGGAGGAAAAGCGAAAGAAAAAAAAAAAAAACAAACTGCGTTGAAGGATAGGGTCTGCTGCGTTTTGCTGAACAGATGGCATGCTGGGATTCAAAGAACAGTAGGTAGTATTACTAGCAGCCTCAGTAGGAGTCGTAGTGGTTGTAAAAGGGCAGATAACAGATATGGTATGTGTTGAAGGCGGATGCCTACAGATAGAGACGGAGGCAGATGGCTGTCTAACAGTCAAGGCTGCTGACAGTCCTCTAAATGTCTCGTCACTACGGCTGTCAGCGAACTGAGTGGATTACACCGGGCTATAAAACTCAATTTCAGGTTATTGAAGTTGTAGCTGGATTAGCCAATCACACGACCAAATGGAGATTTGGGATTAAGTTAGATTACACTCAGGAGCCGCAGGCAGATAAATTGCGCTGCTCTTTGGCAATGGGTGGGTTAGGCTAGAGCTGCGGTTGGTAACCTGATATGGCGCTGAATTGTTTTAAAATCACGAGCTTTTAAAGTCAGAACAATTGTGTTTAAGACATTCAGATTTCTTAAGTGAACTTGAGATAAACCCTAGATATGCATCAAAGCACATGAATCAAACTTTTTATCTTTTTATCAGTTTTTTCCTCAAAATAGTGCAACATCATTCACAGTTTTATGGTCAGTTTTGATCCAGATAGGAGAATTTAACGGATGGAAGAAAAAAAGCACATGTTTTTGTTTAGGACTTGTTTAGGACTGATCAAAGCTGACTGAGTGAAAATTGCCCAACGCTGATCACTGACTACTTTAAATTAAAAGGTATCTTCCTTGAAGATTAGCCTGTTTAGTCAGTCTTATTTAATGGAAAAATAGTATTCAGTCATTTATGTTTTGTTTTTGTTGGGGGGTTTTTCAGCAATACGACAGTTCAAAGTGCTTTACACCATAAAAACATCACAGAGGCACCAATTGTGAAACAAGCCACAATCATTACATTTCATCAAACGCCACCTTCAAAATCAACAGACCAAATTTGTCGATGCTGCAGGTTTGTTAGTAGTTGTACAGAAAATGAAAAAGGTTACAACGTTGCCAAAATACATACCTTAATTTTCATTGAATACATGTATACTTATTAACCATGTGCATTACTCATGTGTTCAATATTGCAAGTAAGTTTTGAAGTTGCACCAAATATTTTTTGCAACAAATTTGCAAAAAATAAAATATTTTTGTTGCAAAAATATATACATATGAGGGCAGGGCGGCAGTGTGCAAACTACAACAAAGGGAAATGAGAGCAGAGGAAATAAAATATTGAGATGGTATGACTCCTCTTTCTAAACTGGACTTTAATATTTTTGTTGAAGGGCAAAAACCAATCAGGATCAGTAAAGTGAACAGATTCTCACTTTGGGATCAATAACACAAGGTAAGCCCCTCAAGTCAGTTTTAATCAAAACAAACTATGCTGTGTGAGCTGGAAAATAAAATTGTCTGCACAGCCAGCTGTGAGGCAAGTGCTTGTAGAAAAAAAGTGCAACAATCAGCTATATTCACTAATGCTACGACCGCTTCCTGCTATCTTTTTCCCCCCTCATTACATTACTTTATAAGGACTGTATTGGAAGCGTGCATTATTTTCTTTGTGTAAAATGCGTCACCTTGCTGAAGTGTTGACACTACTTGAACTTGACGAGCATTTTGGCATGCTTACAGAGGAAAATAAAACGTAGCACACAACCTTCAACTCATCCTAATTGTACAACATGGTGGGAGTGGCTTTATGCTGTGGGAAGGTTTTTTTATTGGTATAAAAAAATCAATCTGATCAGAATGATGGGAAGATGGACGAATTCAAAGGACTACAAAAAGTGAGAGTTTACTGGAGGTTCACCAAACAGCAGGACAAGAACGATTTATGTTGTCAGCATTTCAATGAAATGTCTTAGTTCGGAATATTTATGAAATTTTTTTTTTTATTTGCAAGTAATAGTTGCCACAAATTTCAGTTCTAAATATCCAAAAGTGGTAGAAACACACTTCTGAAGACTGGGAAGACGGAGGAGGAGAACAGTAATCATTTTTCAGAATTTTATTTGTAAAAAATTATGTAGCAAATATTTGTAATTGTTATTTTCCGTTTCGAAATTCTGCCCTTCTTTAAGTGTGTGATCCGTATAAAAATCCCCCAAAAACGGGGTTCAGTTGGTGATTGTAGTTTGTCTGTATCTCTGCATCTTTGAAACTATAAAAGCATTGCAGCACCATCAGATGGAGAAACATCAATTACTGCTGTCACTTTGATGCCACTAAAACCCGTCCTATTAAATATAACATCACACCTGTAGCGACGTTCGTAATGAGAGGTTTAACTGCCTCTGATCTACCAGCCTTTGACTCGAGAGTAATTACCTTGTGAGCACCTTGATCACTGCACGGAGCACACGGCAACATTTTTGCGTTCAGTCTGTGTGCTTGTTGTGTTTTTGGTGGTGGTAGAAAGCATCGAGACAGAACTCCTGAGGGACATAGGAGCGAGAAACACTCCGACTGCTGGGAAGACTTGGAGGACCTGCTGTTTGATGTGTGCACAGTGTCGCATGTGATAAGAAAACCATGAAATAGCCGATTTCACAGCATCTCTGAAGTCTTGCTGCATAATAAAGTGTTGTCGCGAGGAGGTGATTGAGGAATGTGAAAAGTTGGGGAGGGAAGAGAGAGACATGACGAGGTAGAGGCCAAGGGGACAAATTGGAGAATTGATGTGGAGGACTTTGATAGAAGGAAAGGTCACAAAACAAAGAACAAATGAGAAAAAAGCGTCTTGTTGCTTTTGGAATCTGTTTTAGAAACATCTTGCTCTTTAGTATTGAACTTGGATTTATTTTGTATCCAGTTTTTAATAAATAAAACAAACGTTACTCGGTTGAGGAAGTTCCCACAGTTTTAGTAATTTCACACCTTGTATTTTTTGTTTAAAAAAATGTATGAAAACCTACATATTTTGGTACTATGCTATTTTCCTGTGAGAGTCTCATACCAGCCCATGTGTATTTGGCACTCTGGTAACAATGTGCCAAAGTGACTAGATCCCTGCTGGACATTTTAAAAAAAAATCTCCATGTGAGCAAAACCTGCTTGTTTAATCCAAATGTATGGCCCAAAACTGGCTTTGGAATGCAAGTAAAATTATTTGAAATTGTTATTTATCTCTCACAACCCACAGTTGTAATTATTCTAAATTATGTGAGATAATCACGCAAAAAATCCTTCTAATTTACCATCTTTATTTTGGGTTATTTGTGTAATGTTCATAAAATGTAGGGCCATTGTGTAAAAATGTACTGGTACATGAGTTAAGCTGTTGCTGGCTATTCATCACATAAATTGTGATGCATTGCCTCTGCTTGTTGACAGTGCATTTCCTCCTGCTGTAGCTGCGTGTTTGTTGTTGGCTTCCATACAGAATGCGAAGAGGGATTGTATTGGATGGGAGACTGTACAAAATCAAAACATATGTAAGGGAGCAAATTTTTGTTAGTAGATAAAGTTGCTGCTGCCTGTGTGAGTCTTTTTTTTTTTTTTTTTTTTTTTTTACTTGGCGTTTCTGGAAGCAAAGGAAAAGTTGACAACCCAGTTAAGCCTTAAGCCTTTTAGATGAGCAATCATCTTATTTTGGCCTTGGTTGCAGTTTCAGTGCTGCCTCGTTTCTTCAACTTTAGTGAGCTGGCAGAGAAAAATAAACGATTGAAGCCAGATATATGCATACACTGTTTAAAGAGACGAAACCTTTCTTTTGCCACTGACGTTGCAATGCAACTGTACCTTCAAATTCACATTCATTTCACATTACTGTCTTTAAGCAATTTAGAAAGGCAGAATCTGAGTTAAATTTTGGCTGATCTGAAACGTATAAATATGTACAGATCTTAATACATTTCTTTTTAAATGCAAATGGGGCAAGACAGCCAATATTAGGATTTTGTGTAGGATGTCATTAGCAACTGCAAAATGCAGTGCGTGAGCCAGACTGCTGGGAGCCTCTTGCGGTACACTGTGTGCCACATGTGTTGTTTCCTCTGTTTCTCCTGTGTCTGCTACCCAAATCACCTGATGGCAGCAGTGTGTGTAATGTTTTGTGCACTGCTGCAAACCGTCTCACACAGCATTGCTCTGTGCGATAACAATGTTAAGGGGGTTTTCCTATCATTTTGGAACGCAGGTACAGGTGAATGTTGAAGAAATAATTAGATTTTCAGTTGCGAGGCTGAAGTTGGTGACACAATGTCTACCACTGCTTTATTTAGTTTGTATGCAAAGCCAGAGCCAGAGATGCAGGGATTTCAGAATCCCTCTCCAGTTCTGAAGTATGTGGGTGGCGGCAGCATGTTTTTTTTTTTGTTTTTGTTTTTTTTTTTACTTCACAAACTAAGTGGCATCTTGAGAAAAGATGGAAGCCACATCTAAATTGAAGCTTGAGAACAAATGGGTGACTTTAAGAACACTAATTTTAAGAAGGCCAAATTGTTTACAAAATGGTTCAAAAGGGAGATATCTTCTAAGAATGACCAATACAAAGCCCTGATCTTAATCCTTTACACTTGTTTGTGGACTGTAAATGTGTGTGCAAGCATCATTCCTTACCAATCTAACCCTGTTACACACTAATTCTATCTGATGGGACGACCCAAAAATCTACTAATGATTGAGAAGCTTGTGGAAAAATACCCGAAATGTTTGGTCAAAGTTATCAAGTTTAAAATGCATTTCTACTACAAAGACAATTCTACCAAACCAAAGAAAATCTGGGTAAACTTATCAATTTGAAGAATGTTTGAACATATTTTTGTCATTATTTTAGAATAAATTGACAAGACTAACTGGTCTTAAAATGGGAAATGTGGTCATATTTGATCTTACTGCGGTAAAAAAACTCTTTTATAGTTTAAGTATATCATGTTTCATCTGTATATAACTACAGATATAAAAACATGATGTCTTCACTGTTGAGATAGCATTGCAGACAAAACATACAACAGTAGCTGGAGGATATACACGAGTATGTTATTGGTACTTTTTCATGTTTAATTTGAAGAAGAAAAAAAAATTTCTTCCATGTAAACCTTCCCTTAACAACTCCAACACGCATTTAATTGACAAACGCATTAAATGGTGGCCATGTAGCTGCTATACACTCCTAGTTTGAGATTATCACCACGGAGCAGGCAGGGATAAGGTTAAATCATGATTTCTAATAAAGGCTTCCCCCACCCTCCTCTCTGATTTATTGTCCCCCTATCTTTCTGACATTCTCCAAGAATCATTAAAAAATAATAAACCAGTTAGTCTAAGGCCCGCATTGATTTTTGCGATGGTGCAGACAGATACAAGTCTGACAGGGTTACGTTCGGCCATGTAATAATGTGCTTATCCGGAGAAGGGCATGTACTCATCCTCTGAAGTGGTTTCTCACTCGCTTCCAACATCTCTCTTTAAGACAAAAATATTATCGCCACGAGGCTTAGGACAAAGAGAAAACTAGTATTATGGCTGCCATTATGACATCACGGCAGTCGCTGAAGCACATTCGTGCTCTGCGTTACTGTTCTGAAGTTGCTCATTAGCAGGTTGAACGGGGAGTGGAAGTGTTTAAGCAAAGATGCTTCTTCACGCTGTCTTCTCTGCTGCTAAAATAAATGTGTTGCTTGGGCCCTGCCAACACTTTTTTAGCAGGTCTCCTACTCATCTTCTCACTAATATTTCGTTTCTCAGTCATTTTTTTTTTCACTTCCCTCAATATAATTTTCAAACCTGTCCAAATCTTCTCTCGCCTGTTACTCTTCTGCATTTCCCACTAAAAACCCATATTAAAATTACTGCAACGATCAGAGGTTTGGTGAGCGTGATTTCTGACAAGCATATTTGTAAAACTCTGACCTGCCAAGACTGATTTTAGCTGTTTTTAATTTTTAAACTTTATGGATATATTACAAATTAATTTCTCCTAGTAATAAAAAGAGTTGAGTAACGACTTCCACAACCAGTTTTCTTGTCCTGCAGCCTGTAAATAAGAGGTGATGACTCGGTGGAAAAGATTGTATTCAGCTTAAAATCAATTTATTCTGATTTTGGGTCTATTTCTGTATGCATCTCTAATTAAAGTACTTTACAGTTTATGCAAATTAATTTAGCTAATGTTTAAATTATGAAAGTCTGGGCCAATTTTAGATATCAGTTTTGCTGTTTTGGCCAAAAAAACTATATTTACCTGTATTATATATTTTTCCTTCCCCTTGTGACACTATGAAATAATCACTACATTACTTTCCTGCTTACTCACTGCCACATGGCCTAACAAAATACTCGTTGCCCAACCTCCTTTCCACTCTCGCTCTTTCGAAACACACACTGCAACAAGATAGAGGTAAACATCATATTTTTGTTGCTAAAACCAGAGCTGCTAAATCTGAAGTATAAATTGCTGACGCATATAAAGAGGGCACATCAACCTTCAGAACGTGACGGTTGATGTTCACAAAAACAGACTGAATCCACTTTGATGTCTTCTGGTGTCAAACAAACATTTTTTATACAGTTGAAATGTGTGTGTACATGAAAGACTAAGAGAAATAACAAAAGAGGAGTTAAGGAATATACTTAGTCGATAACATTTGATGGTTGAATCCTTTTTAAGTACCAAAGATTGGTGAACAATTAACTCCCTGCTATTATGGATGCAGTGCATCATAAAGATAATTGCTCTAAATGTATGCATGTTTTCTATTTTCCTGTATTTGGCTCTAGAATATCGCCACAGAGTCAGTACACTGCTCACTTGCCACTGCAGACAACAATGGCAGCAGGTTTCCAAAACAAGCTTTAGCCAAATGTATAAACTTGAGTTGATCTGGTAAATTTGATGATTACATCTGTTTATATGCAATTTGAGATTCCCTGGTATAATGTTTTGTCTTGGTGTGAAATATTTCTTTATAAAGCAAACACGAAGTCCCCAGCATAAAAGCAACCAAAAGTATGACTTAAAGTTGCAAACGTCTGGCGTCTGCTTCAAGCATTATGCCATTGTTTGATCAAATACTCCAATATTTGATCTATTCTGCAATAAATGCAGTAATAGATATGCACCTTGGAGCAATTAATGTGGCATTTTTTTAAAAATCTGTCCGTACTGCAGCATGACGTGGCTCACCAGTAGAGGGGCAAACCGTATGCTCAGGCTACACTCCTCGGCGTAGATGTTGCATGTTCAGTTCCCAGCCCCGGGTATCTTACTGCACGTCTTCCCCTTTTCTCTTTGCACTGCTTCCTGTCCAGCTACTCTTGACTAGAGGCTACCACTGCCAAAACCTAAGAAAATACATCTTTAATCCTTTATTCAGTCCTGAATAAAGGATTTTACATTTGATTATTGACTATAATCAACTGTAATCACTTATGACAGCACTGAACACTGCATCCATTTTTGCAGGAGTTAAACTTTTTTGGTGTAGCGTTGATCATGATGCTTCTGGGAAAATAGTCATTACTGAACCCCTGCCTTTATTCCATTTAAGCAGTGAAAGTGTGTGTGTGCGTGTGGGTGTGTGTGGGTGTGTGTGTGTGTGTGTGCGTGTGTGATGTGGTCTCTAGTTTCAGGCTTTTAAGATGTTGCAGATAACACTTCTGTGCAACCATCCACTCAGGATTTAGTTACTGTGTTTGTAGCAATGATTTATTCCCTGTGGAGTTCTGCTGAGGCTATTGAAATCCAAACGCTGTTTAGCATTTGTGCAGGAGACAGGCACTGCACGCGCACGGGAGCATGCACGTATGCTCACACTCGGACGCCACCAAGATGTTGCCTGAGGGAGCATTTTGCCTGGTTAAAAGCTCTTTATGTGTCAGAAACTCTCCAACTGTCCCTCTGAGAGACGGCCGAACAGCTCGGGTTACAACCGGATGGCTCCAAGATTGATGGAAACTCGCACAACTTGGCTGCTGACTTCGCCTCAAAATAGAAACAATACCTGTTCTCAAAAGCAATAATCGAAAGTGAAATCATAAAGGAATCGTTTTTGGGTTTATTTTATTTTTATTTTTTTGTTTAAGTTTCCGTCTTGAAAGTTTGACGGCATCCAATAAATTCTAGGGGTTGCCAGGTTTTGTAGCTTCAGGAGACGGTCTCACCTAGACGTGAGCAGGAGCTGAATTGACTTTCTGGTCTCATCAAAATGCACCTGCTCCATTTCAAGATATAAAGGGAGTATATAATTAGATACAGGTGTACTCAGCTTGTAAACATCCTTAAGCAGTAAATCTGCTTTCAGAACCAATATCTCTGGTTAAATTAGAACTCAGTGGACCGAGGAGGAAAACCTCAAACAATTCTGGATTCCAGGAGGCTTTTTGGTAAGAAACCTGCAGGAACAACATAAAGCAGAATCCTCCTGTTTTAAGAAGTAATGAAATTTAGAATTCTGTAAAATGTTTTAGTTTTTTCTACTTAATGTCTTGGCAACTTTGCTCAGTTCTTGTTTGAAATTTATGGAGGCTTGAATTGTTTTCAGTTATGTCAAAGCCAGGCCACGAAACGATCATTTTTTTGCATTGACTGTCATCAATCTGCTATAGTGGGTTACAAATAATGAAAGGCAATATAATATTTGTGAACTGTTGTAATATAACGTAACAGTATATGTCTGTGTTTGCAGCACCGTCCCCGGTAAGTGTAGTGAGAAAAGGCCACACAGGAAAGAGCAGCATCGCCCTTTCATGGGCAGAACCCGACCGGCCCAACGGCATCATCCTCGAGTACGAGATCAAGTATTTTGAAAAGGTAAGGGTGAACAATTTATTTATTCCTTGGCTTCTCTTTTCTGAGATTGAAAACTTTTTTAGAGTGGAAGACTTTTGGGTTGGTGTTTAGTTTAATGATGTAAGTTGCATGAATGTCAATCATGTCACTGAAATCATTGCAAAGTACAAATTTAAGTTTTCTGGTGTTGTGAAATGTTTTATTCTTGGAAATAGCTGCATTTTTTCTATTTCATGCCTTTCTCTTATGATTTAAAAGCACAAAAGGGGGGCTGCACATTGCTGCGGGCAAATTGAAAACATTTGATTCCCGTTTTGCTTTTGCTTTTTCAGTTGAAGATTTCTGACTGAATGTGAATTCCTTGTTTAAAAAACTGAATTTTTAAGCATGTCCACAAAAATGGACTTCAGAAACTGGCTTTTGGAACGGCAAAACATCTTTGCTAAAATAGCAGTTTATATCAGAATCGCCGTGTGTTAACCAACACAGTAGCTTAGTATATATAAAGGTTTTCTTGACCAGTTTGACTTTTTTGATGATGCATATGTTTTTGTTTTTTTTCCACTGGATTAAGGTCAGCACAGCAATACGATGCTTTCATCCGTATCACTGTTTCTCTTGTGCCCTTCCTCTTTTCCTTCTGCTTGGCTCTAATGTCTTCTTTTATGGAAGGTCAGACTAAAGGTTCACATGAGAACACAGTGCAGTTTGTGGTCAGTGGTCGGCTAATGGCCTCAGGCTTAATGGAAGGAGCATTTAGTTGTGTTTAAACCTGATGTGGTTTCAGCTTGGAAACCGATGCTTGCACACAGGGATTAAAACACATTTACCACACACACACACACACACACACACACACACACACACACACACACACACACACACACACACACACACACACACACACACACACGTCACAGGTGTCCTAAGCACATAAATGATCAAAAATCTGGATGGAAAAACAAATGCTTGTAGATGAATGTCATACTGCCCACCATGCTGAGAGATTAAAAGCTAATGAGGTGGATTTAATTTCTTTTCTCTGCCGCTGCTACAGGAGCAGGACTCCAGTTATACCATAATAAAATCAAAAGAAACAGAAATGGTGGTGGAAGGCCTGAAACCTTCGTCAGTCTACATCTTTCAGGTAATACCTTCAAATGATAATAAAAAAAAGATAATTAGACTTTTTTTTGGGTACTATTACCTCTTGACCTTCTCTGCATTTTGTCATGTTAGAACCACATTGTTAAATGTACTTTATGCACATAAAGAAGTTCAAATTTTATCCCATTTCCTCCTGAGAAAAGTAGCTCAATATCAGTCATATTGGACGTCTTGCTTTGGTTCTCAATTTGATTTAGGTCTGGACTTAAACAGGACCATTCTCTGCTTGGAATTTTGCCTGCAGATTGTAAAATTGTTTTTGGGCTAATTTGATAAGAACTTTTTGCTGTGCATCTTGTCTGAATTACACAATAGAAGTGACTAAATGCACTGTGTTCATTTCTTAAAGGCCAGATTTTTAGATATGCCTATGAAGAGTTAAGTTGTCCATTCAACTGATGTTTGCACCTGAGCTATAAATATCTTAAAATCCAGATAAAATACATAAAAGTTTGTGGTTGTAATTTTAGAGTTTTTAAAGTAAAAGTTATATGAATAGTTTCGCAAAGCAATGCAATGAAAACAAAACAGATGTTGTTATAGGGATAGATTGCAAAAAATAGCACCTGATTTAAATCGCTTACACAGGGTCAAATTCAAAATGAGTAAAGCAAACATGAATATGGAAATGTTTACAATGATGCAAATGATTCTTGATGATGCGTCGCAGGTACGAGCCAGGACCTCAGCAGGCTACGGCGCATTTAGCCGACGTTTTGAATTCCAGACGAGCCCTTACTGTGAGTACATCAGAGATGGGAGCGCGACAATGCAATCAACAATAGGTGCCAGGTGCAGCTTTGTGTGCTTACCGCGTGTGTCTAATCTCACATCTTTTTCTTTTGGCAGTAACTGCCACCAGTGAGCGTGCTCAGGCTTCCATAATAGCGGTGGCCATCACGTTGGCGCTGGTTCTGCTGGCGGTTGTTGCTGGATTCCTTCTCAGTGGACGGTGAGGCATAAATGGATATGAAGGAAAAGAAATGAAGGATTAAAAGTTTGAAGGGTGGGGGTGAGGGGGTTAGACATTAATTAGCATTTGCAAAAGTATATAATAAATGTGCCCAACAATGCTATTTTAACTTGCAGCATTACTGGCATTGTTTGATTACAGTTTTATTTTGTGTGTTCCTAGCTGTTTAGAAAAACCTCTCTATGTTGGTTCATGTTGTGTGGTCTTTATAGCATTTGTCTAGGGACAACAGTTCAACAATGTCTTTATAACTGGGTGTTTTTTTTTACTTTCCTGAGGCAGTCAGGTGGGCAAAGGCCAGCCACTGGTCTTTTTTTGCAGATGCAATGTCGCTGTTTGCTTTATTTTGACGGTGCAACTCCTTCACCGAAATATGTGCAGACACAAACAGCTTCGCTGAGTGCTTCAGTATCAAACGGAAAGATTCTTTGGTAGAGTTTTACTTTTAATGGTTAAATTGATTACTGCTGGCAGTTATGAGGACAGAGCTTATAGAGGACTGTAAATCTAACTTTTGGGACTGGAGTTGATTGAAGGAGTCTTCTAAAAAAAGGGCTACTTAAAAAAAATGGAGATGAGAGATGAATCAATGTTGCCTGATTCTATAAATATGTAAAGTCTATGAAAATCTGGGGAAACTACAATTTTAAAGCTGTTCAGCATTTTCAGCAATAATCTAAAGCTATGATGTTTTTAAAAGTTAAAAAAAAAGACCAGATTGCACAATGATTGGTACCTTTGTGCGTAAAACTCCCTTTTTAACTTAAAAACACCTTTAATTGAGCATTTGTCTGTTTGCACAATCTCATCCTGTGTGAATCCTGTGTCCTTTCTTGCATTTCATTTTCTTTAGCTCAACAGCCCAACAGCTTATCTGTGGACCACGATGGTCAAAGTTTGATTTTGTGCCTCCTGGACTATTTGTTTTAATTTGGTCATGTATTTTGGTTACTTGTTCTACATACATTTTTTTAATAGAAATAAGTTCACCATATTTTTGTTTAAAATGTCTTTGTATTTCTAATGGCTCCTTAACCTCCTGTCAAGATTCCCTGAGCATTTGTAAGAAAGTTAAGCTCACAGCATCAACGACCCTAAACCACACAGAGAAGTGGGAGTGAGTTTCTTTTACACATGTTATTTCTATGTTTTATGCCAAATGCCCCTGGAGCATTTGCTGCAATTTAGTCTCATCTAACCAAAGCTCACAGTTCTAGTTTAAGTCCCAGTAGAGATTCACAAACTGAACACATTTGCCTCGGTGATGGTTGGACAGAAAAAAGCCGTTTTCTCGCATCAGCATATAGATAACATCAAATGAGGTTTGTGAAGAAATTAGCTTTAGAGATGTTTTTTTTTTTTTTTAACCCGCCTTGCTATCCTGCTCATTGTCTGTGATGGGAACATAAATATGGATCCCCATTTACTCTGATTGCTTTTGGCTAAGAGAAATCGGCATTTTTGTCGGATCATTTTTGTTTACCCAAATGAAACAGAATCCATTAGTAAAAAAATATCCCTAGAAACTCTGATCAACTAAAAATCATCAAATGTAAATTAAAGAAATGCTTTAGTTGTATTTATCTTAAATAATGATTTAAGATGCAAATAATTATTCCACCTGATTTAATCAAGACAATTTTTTTTCCTGCACTAAATAAAGGTACACAAATTACCAGATGTATCTTTCAGCATTGTTTGCTGCTAGAATATGGTTCTGTCATAAAATATGAACTTAATGTAGAGGGTTTATTTTTTTTACATCTTCTTTTTACAAATCTTAATAAAAGAGTGGAGAGCACTATATGTATGTACTTGGAAGGCTGCCCAGGCACTAAAGGTGCTCACACCTCTTTACTCAACCACCTAACAGAGCACTCTCCACCAGACACCGCAGACAGCCCTTCTTCACTAAACCCAGCTGTCTTTTCTTGCCTGGCTGACCAACACATTTGGACATTATTCCAATGTGTGTGTGTGCTTGTGTGTCATTGTGCTCCATTGTATTTAAGTACCAAAAAAATAGTTAATCACCTTCATCCAAAACAGTTGGTTGACTTTTTTTTTAACGCATATATGAGGCTGTTATTCAATCAACTCTGCAAATACACAAGAGACATGCCTGTTTATTTAACTTATTTATCTCTATTGACACGTGCAGTGTTTGTGTTTGCTTGTAGGATCACATTAAAAACCCATCAACCCGTTTAATCTGGGATATCGGCGATTATCTCTGATGCCATTTGTCTAAATATCAACATACGGTAGTCTTCTGAGCACAAACACGCGCGGATATAAACATGGAGGCAGCATACAAATTAATTCAGGCTTTGACAGTTAAGGTTGCGCAGACGACCCTTCTCACATGAACACTACAGGAGAAGAGTAAGTGGTTACAAAAAATGTACTGCTGGTCCACTTGATCGTTTTTTTTTTTTGTTTGTTTTTTTAACATATGACCTTTTGTTGGAAAGTAATGGGCCTTTTCTAGTGCACAAAAAAGTCAGTGCTGGTTTTGTTGAGGGAAGCTTTTTTTGGACAGCTGTATTATAGGAAAACTGCACGTTTGTGTTCAAAGCGTTGTGCTTTTCAGCATTTTCAGCAATAATCTTGAGCAGCTTGAAATGTGGGTTAGATTTGTAACTGAAAATATAGAAAGGATTTTCTGCTTTTCTGTGTTCACCTGGGATTCAGTCATTGGCTATAATATCTGAGTTCAACTCCTGCATTTTATACTTTATTTCTTTTATATCTCTGTGTACTTTCTGGTTTCTACAATGGGAAAAAGATCAATCAATCAATTAATTACTGCCTTTATAAATAACAAAAGTATTTATTTAAAAAAAATTTCCTGACAAGTTTGTCTCCATGTTGTCTTTCGTTCATTAGGCGATGTGGCTACAGCAAAGCAAAGCAGGATCCTGAAGAGGAAAAGATGCATTTTCACAATGGTCACAGTAAGTCTAAATCAGCCTAAAATGTAGGGTACACCAATAATATCAGTGCATGCACAAATCCAAGTTCATCTGAGGTTTGTGCCGCTAAACATGTTTAGCGGCGGGGTCAGACAGTGGTCATGTCGTCATGTCTCTGTTTATCTCTGTAAGCCCGAATGTCTGCAAGCAGTGCACATGTCACTGCTGTGTGCCAAGAGCTATTTTCTGAATGACATCCATGTTAGTAGAGGACACATAATGCTCTGATGCATTATAGGTTGTGACAGCTTAATATATTTGTCCATATTTTTGGCGTTGCTCCCTGCTATCCATCTGTCAATTCCTGAACCAGCTGTAATGGATATAACAGCTACAACAGAGAACATCAAGGAACCAGTAAAGGATGCAGTCAAACCAGTTCTCAGCATAGCTTGGCTTATATCTGTCTGCAGTTTGACAAATGCTTATAATAGGATTAGAATTATATATATTTATTTTTGCTTTGATGAGCTTCTCCAATTGGGGAAAGGTAATGAAGAACTGTTGGTGAATATGCATAGGGTACTAAGTTTTTACATTCGAAGAAATAAACATCAAATCTGCAAAAGAGTAAAATTATGAAATTGAGTCGTCTCTTAAGTTATTAATGACTTAATCAGTATGCATTGTCCCTCTTTATAAAATTGGAATTACCAGTCATATTCAAGTGGACTTTTGTTGACATTAGTTGCAAGAAAGTAAAGAGAAATCTAAATACTCAGATTTTTTTAGCTGTAGTCCTTTTCAAAGGTTCAGAGTGATTAATTCCTTAACATATAAAGCTCTAAGTTTGTAAATCATTTCCAATAATAGCAACTGCTTGAGGCAAAATAAAAGTGGTTTTAAAAAGACAGAAGTAATATGGCGAGCACCATTTTTATTGCTTTTTGTTTACACGGCCTTACTTTCGGCTTGCATGTTTTGTTCACAGTACGTGTTTTATACAGAAAGTTCATTGGGGGCGCACCGCTTCAAAGCTCCATTTCCCATTTAAATATTCATCAGCTTCCTGGTACACAACTGCCCAATATAAACATAGCTGTAGTTTCAAGGTTCCTAAAGTAACATTTACATAAAATTCTGTGATGTTTTTGAGACTGGAGTTGTTTCAAGGCGGCCCCTTTTGGTCTTGGCCCCACTCAGGCAAGATTTTAGCTTCAGCACCCAACACTCCAAATTTACTGTATGAGAGATTTCTACTGCTCAAAATCTAGTCAACGATTTTGAGGTTTTAGCAGAACTTTACTATGAAAGCCCTGAGTACTTTGTGAACAGATGTAAATGGTAATTGTCTAAATAACTATTAAAAAAAAGAGAAGGTGGCCTCATTTTGTAAAATGTCAGATGCATTTTCATTGGATGACCCAGAGTGCTAAACAGAAATTGTGCTGTTTTTTTTTCTGCAGTAAAATTCCCTGGTGTCCGTACTTACATTGACCCCCTCACTTATGAGGACCCCAACCAGGCAGTGCATGAGTTTGCACAGGAGATTGACGTCTCATGCATCTCTATTGAAAGGATCATCGGTGCTGGTGAGTGAAATCAGCATGCCTGTCTCAGTCTGTTCATACCTTGCAGATAAATGGATTCTTATTCAGAGAAGGAAGCTGATCTAGGTATAAAAATGAATAGATTGCTTTATTTATATATTCAGAGTCACTAAATTCACTAGAGTGCTTAAAGTTGCAAGGAATGAAAACAGCCAGCCTTATTTCCCTTGATGGATTGACCTAAACTTTTATACACCATGTTTTCCCCTGTCTCGTAAATCTGTACGTTGCATTTGCAGTCAGATTTACCCAACATATTGATGGATCTTTTAACACAAAAAAGCAGCTCCTTTGGATGACTGCAACCTATTTCAGAAACTAAAAGAATTGAATCTGAATTGCTGTTACTTTTAAAATAAGAACAATAGATTGGCACTACTAATTAGCTTTAATATGTTAATATATCAGTTTCAAACATAGGCCAAATATTGCATTTATTTAGGGATTTATTTCACCTTTCTTTTCTTATTTTTCCATTTCCAAACAAGACCATTTTTGAGGCCAACAAGGATGTCTCTTCTTTCGCTGCAGGGGAGTTTGGTGAGGTGTGCAGCGGACCCCTGAGGCTGCCCGGCAAAAGAGAGATCCAGGTTGCCATTAAGACCTTGAAAGCAGGCTACACAGAGCAGCAGAGGCGGGACTTCCTGTGGGAGGCATCGATCATGGGCCAGTTTAACCATCCAAACATCATCCGCCTGGAGGGAGTCGTCACCAAGAGTAAGTCCACCTGAATGATTTCCAAAGCTGATTTTTTTTTTTTCAATCCCACCCTCAACCTGTGTAATTCAGTGCCAAAAAGACAAACAGAAGAAAAGATATTATTGAAGACTAGAAGTTTTGCATTACTCCTGAGACTTTCTTGTTGGTTATGAAGCCTCCACTCTTGTTTGGAGTTTGTCAGCCATCAGAGTGAACTTTTTTTTTTGTAATTGATTAGCTGCTGCGGCTTTATGATGTGTATCATTAACGTTTAGAGTAATTGTGATAAGAGTTGCTTTTATTGAAAGTAATTCCTGTTAAACATGTTTTTTGTCAGTATGTTATTTTATTTTATGTTAGAGCATCTACATTTTGTCCTCACACCTTTATATCTTGCATAATATTTCTTAGTAAAATGTGTTTTTCATACCTCTCAGGCAAGCCTGTGATGATCATCACTGAGTACATGGAGAACGGCTCACTGGATACCTTTCTAAAGGTAGGTGTGGGAAAAGATCAGAATTAACAAAAGGTAGGTTCATGGGGAACTGATGATGGATAAAAAAAAAGTGTGAAGAGAGCTGATTCGGATAATAATTGGAGTCATAAGTACCTTGTCATTTGTGTTGCTCACCGTAGGACAATGTGTACACACACTAGTCTTTCGTGTGTTAAGAAACCTATTTTTATGGTTCAGTGATTCATAGGTGAGAGTAAAGTGGTTCAACAAAAAAGCAATATTTTTTCAAAACTACTTTAGAGATTGGACTGAGAATGAGTGGGGAATAACAGTTAAATTGAACAAAAGAAAACAAAAGAAAAATGAACTACCTCCAGTAAGCCTAACAAAAAACTGATCAAGAACATGACATGACAAACTCGTTATTTGTGTAGGTGTCTATATGTTTTTTAAGAATCTGGCAGTGGAATGACAGTCAAGCTCTAAAATAGTGTTTCTCAACCCTGGTCCTCAGCGCCCCCCTGCTCTGCATGTTTTAGATGTGCCTCTATTCCAGAACAGCTGATTCAAATGATTGTATGACCATCAAGTACTGCAAAAGCCTGTTAATCACCCAGAGATACAAGTCAGGTGTGTGGCGGAAGGGAAATACCTAAAACAGGCAGGACAGGGGGGTGGTGAGGACCAGGGTTGAGAAACACTGCTCTAAAACATAATGAACTGTAATTTTGAACAGCATGTCGTTTTGAAAAAGAATTGAAGCATCAGATTTAGATCATGGATTAATAGGGAAAACATTTGTGGGAGATCTGCTACTCTTGCTATTTTTTCAGCTTGTAGTGTTTAGAGTTTGGATTTGTAAAATCAGCCTTCCACAACAATCGTAATCAAACTTGTGAACTGACAATAAAAAAAACAATCACAGAAGATCATCTAATTTTGATATACCAAGCCAGTTTGTCACCAACTGAAGCTAAATCCATTATGCTTCACATTTTAACAGAAGTGAATAGGTGGTTCATAGAATTGTTTATATAGATTGTTTTTGCATAAAACAAGTCATTCAAATGTACAGCAATAATGGACTTCATAAAGAAAATGCATTCACATCGTGTTTGTTTAAGAGATTAACTCTCTGCCAAGCAGTTATTTACCAGTTATTGAGAAAATGATCCACACACTCTTATTTTGATATATTCTAAGCATAATCGATATTGATGTGTTTGTCTTTGTGCGTTTTTCAATAGCAGTCCCATTTCTCTGCTGGTGGAACAGTTGAGAAATCTTGATATAACATCCAGTTATATTAAATATTCCAAGAAGGTGCGGAGGGAATGTGATTTGAATACATTTTCAACACAGTCTACTTATTTTAGCATCATATCTCACCTTAAATGTGTCACAGATCACTTTACCAGAAAATTTGAAAGTCATCTGAGCACTCAACTCCAGAATAGTATCTGGGCTGTGAAGACTAGACTTTACTGAGAGCAGAAAATGAACTGTAATTAAGAAGGAGGCTGGCAAAGCTCTGAATGCAATGAGCCGTCTCCAGTCTATTCAGTGAGTACAATACAAAAAATTCTCAGGTGGCACAGAGGACTAAATTCTTCCATGAAAAGGGTATATTTCTAAAGTGGGTGGCTAAATAGAGCAGTGTGCAAAATGAGGTCATGTGATTTGGGTGATATTAGTGCCATGAAGTGTAGTTGTGCTGCAACGGCAAAGCAGATCAGAGCCAAACATGATGTTCTTGGTGTGACTGTATGGAAAAGGGGGATGCTGTGAGGCGATATTCAGAGACAGAGCTGTGGTCAGTGGAAACTGCTGACAGGACTGTATGGTGTGCCTTTGGCTATAAACTTTTATGGTAAAAGAAAAGCCTGGGATATTGGGAACCAGCAGTTGAAGGGCCACAGAAAACCCTGTGAAGTAATTACATGGATGGCTGGTGTACTGAAGCTGGTGTAAATGACACAGTCAGGAGAAAACCAGTGACTCGGCCCAGTCCTGGATTAGCTGTCAGAGCTTTGGACAATACATTGTACCCCTGATAACTCACATCTTTGGCTTAACCTCTCATTTCACATGTAAGTGGGATGTTATGCTGTGGATGGATGGGAAAAGTTGTAAAGGAAAACTAAAGTTGGAAACCATCTTGGGGGGGAAAGGAGTGTTGTGGTTCAGCTGCAAGCCTGCTGTGGAAACACGGAGATTGGATGAGAGGAATGTTGGAGAGTTTACATTTGGATTGGAAGGAGCTGAAGCTTAAACTAACAGTGAAAGCTGTCATTGGGTTGAGTAAACCAAAGCTCCTTTTCAGGCACTTGCTGCTTTCCATTAATCTGGCAGGAACTCAAAGTGTCAGCTTTGTCTGAATGAGCGTCCCAGTGCTTTTCCGAAGCAATTGGCAATGACAGTCCTGGGTCAGATCTAGTTTAACACATTATCAACCTCTGAGTACCCACATGACACCTTGCAAACTTCCCAACTTCATAGTTTTCACTATGACAAAAGTAGAGCCACCGCTTTAGTTCCTGACAGCATTCTGCATTATTGATAGTGCAATAAAGCCCTAATGAGTTGGAAACCACGAGGAGTCCCATATCACACCACCTGCTTGAGCGGTATAAACATGTTAAAGGTGCTATTTTTACCCTGCTTCTCTCTCTTTTATTTGTCTAACGCCACAACTGTTTGCTTGTTTGGCTGGCATACAGAGTTTTTGTGATGTGGCTTACTGCTGTGAGAAAACTGTGATGCCCAAAGGGCTTAATAGAGTCGTAGACTCTGCTGCGGCTCAACCTCACACACATTCATGACGGTTTTGACAGTCTTCCCGGGTGAAGTGAAAATAAGTTATTTCTTCTTGGGCTAAATACAAATACAATGCAATAAATCCTTTTTTTACTGAACAACTAAAGTAAGTCATACTTATGGGGGACAACTTGGGTAAAAAGACATTGTGGGATCTCAGTGTTGCACTGATGAGCTAAACTATATTCTTTTGCTTGAATACATAAGTCTCAAACTAGTGTGAAAGATAACTTCGTTACCTCTCGGCTGACTTAACACGGCAGTTAAAAGAAGTTGAGAAAATGACTATTTTCCCAGAATTAATATGTATGTTAGAAAAAGGTTAATCAAAAACAAACCATTTAACTTACGGCTGTAATTAATTATTTAACTTCTAGACGACTCATCAATGCATTGGTTATGATATCTAACATAGTAATTAAGCTTAAACCGTTGAAGCTGATTAGGAAACTAAAAGCTGCCAAAAAGCTGTCAGTTTCACGGCATTGTAAAGGAAAGTTGTTTTCAGGCACATATCTGAGTTTTGGTCCAATTTTTTTAATATCAAATAAGCAAGAGCCAAACTGAGGGCAGGAGGAACGCAATAAAAAAAATAATGAAAGATAATCGGCCAGTTTTTGGTAACAGACTACCAACAATAGTGTCTAGTAAAGGAAATTGTTATTTTGCTCCAAAAAGTGCTGCTGTTCATCTCTGTCTGTGGAAGTTGAATTCATCCTGGAACAGGAAGCTGCTTGGTCTGTTGGTCACATTTAGGACAGACGAGGTCTTCTCAGACCTAGGCTATCATATACTGAGATTCCTTATTTTGGATTTGGAACCAGCATACTGTCCTGTATGATAATGTTAGGAATTAGAAAACCCATGTCAGTAGGGCAGCACATGTAGCACTTAAATCTATTTTTAGTTGGTGTGTCTCTAAAGAAGGGCACATTTTATTTAAGATACCATGATGGATGTGCATTTGTGCATTTCCATTGATTTCGCAATTTTCTGAAGCCTTTATGTTGTACATCTCATAAATTTTATTCTCTTAAGGATGGAAAACGCTGCCACATGCACATGTACAGAGGTCAATGTGCATTTCAGTAGTAGTCCTCAATGCTTCCTTACCAAAGTTGAGTTGTATAGGTTAAAGCTGGGTATGCAGAGAAGTGTTTGTTATTGATTCTACACTATAGGTTAATTAACTTTGTGGTTAGGGCAGCCTGGAAAAAAACGGCGTATCTTTCAGTAACATTGCCATGTCATGTCTGCCAGTCTTTCTTTGTGTTTTTGTTTTACGGATTCACTTCTACAAACTGCTGACCTTTGGACTTACAGAACAAAAGACATGTAATTAGATTCAACCAGATTTCTTTAAGAGTTTCATCATAAAGCCACGAAGATGAGCCAAACTAAGAATTCTTTGATTGAAAAACAAGGACATCACAGAAACCTTTTTATTTCTTCTCCTTTATCCTCTGTATTTCAACATTATATGAAATCAGTTTGATGTATTCAATAGTTTTATTAGTGTGGGATCTGGATTTCATCAAGTTTATACCTTCCTGTGTCCTGAATTTTTGTTCGCTCTAGAAAAACGACGGTCAGTTCACGGTTATCCAGCTGGTTGGTATGCTGCGGGGCATCGCATCTGGCATGAGGTAAACATTGTTTTGACACAAACACATCTTGAGGGAACTTGCTAACCATGGACAATGCTTATTTTTTATTCTAACCATTGTGTCGAATCATTTCAGATACCTGTCAGACATGGGTTATGTCCATCGGGATCTGGCAGCTCGTAACATCCTTGTCAATAGCAACCTTGTGTGCAAAGTGTCTGATTTTGGTCTTTCCCGAGTCCTGGAAGATGATGCAGAGGCAGCATACACTACACGGGTAAGGCTTAACACTCTGTTTTGTGTTTCTAAGTTTTTAATGTTTTATATTATGACTTTATGTAATATGACTTGCAGTAAGTTATCTGCAAATTCCAGTTTTGATTAAATATGTCGGTATTGGAGCAAATGCCTTCTTTGGTCTGCACCTTCTCTCACACTTTTTAAGTTGGTGATAAACTTGGTGGTTCTTGAGTTATTTTTGAATAATTTTACTTCTTTTTTTTATCTGGAAATCAAGAAGGTTGAATCCTTGCATAATGTGGTATCTGAAAAAACTAATGTCCAAAAATCAATAAGCACACTTTGGAGCTAGTTTTGTAGCAAAGCAAGCAGGAATAAACCTTCTACAATCATTTCAACCATGTTTTAAAAATCTGTCCACAATGTTTTAAAGCCAACTGTGTGCCAATAACATGTATGTCTAATTTAGTAAATGTGTGGATTTGTGAAAAATTCACAGTAAACTCAAACTTGTGCAGGCAGTTGTTTCTTGAAATCACTGAAGATTTATGTCATAACTTCCCCCTACCGTGGAAAGAGAAAAGTCCAAATGAATCATACATTTTGTGTGCATCTCTAGGGTGTGAAACTTTGGAATAAATAAAGAAACTCAGACACAACACAGCTAAAATATGCATGTGTATATTCACGCACTCACACAGCTGACAGCAGCCGGCTTTAAATTGAGCCGTACATCCTCGGCTGAATGTCGTCTTGCTAGCCAGAGACAGGCGGCTCCCTGCAAGTGGAGGACCAATTAGTGCTCGACTCGGGCTCCACAACACTCAATTAGCACCAAGTCTTTCTGCCTTGGCGCCAAATATCCTGTCACTCACTTCTCACTGCCAGGCCGCATCCCTTCTCGGTCTCTTTCTCTCTATCGCTATCAAGCTCCTCGTTCCCCGACAAGTGAGAATAACATGATTCATATCCTTGAAATAATCAGACCCCGAGATATCCTGCTGCTGTATTCATCAATACTGCATCAAGTTAATTTCATTACTCATCAGCTGAAAACACATTTTTCCTGTGGAACTCAGCAGTGTTCCTGTGAACCCTTTTTTTATCTTTACTAGGGAAGCATTATAATGAAGATGAGGGAACATGAGTAGAGCAATCTCAGGCCCCCGACAGTTTGGATCGGGATTTTATGCAAGTAGGGGAAAGTTGTCCCTGCAATGGCGTTCCTAGATCTGTATTCATTAGCATAGGAAGTGTCTCAATTACAGTTTGTTCTTGGTTGCCGTCTGAATGCAACAAAAATATTTTCTTTTTCTCAGTCTGCAGCTGTACTTATCAAATGATTATTTGGAACCACGGGGTGTGAAATGGATTTATCTAACATTAAGGAATTATTCAAACAACTATAAAGCAATAGATGATAGAATGAGATTACATGGTCTAATCTGTGCTACTGTCAAGCAGAGCTTGTACTCTGTACCGTGTATTGACAACACCAGCTTCTTCCGCTGTAAATGGTAATCACAGGATTAAAATGTACAATTTATGCAGTGTCTTAAACTGCATAACAATGCACATTCCTGGAAATGTTTGCCTTTTGTTTTTATTAGAGCTAGGAAACTCAAAATAAAAAAGTAAAAATCTGAAAAGTATACTTTTTTATTACAATTAAGAAACAAAAGGCAGTTCAGGTTGGCCATAAAGTTAAAAGTACCAACATGGCTGCACAAGATGAGGAAAACATAGTGATACTATTGCAAAAAAATAAAAATAAAAAATAGTGGTGATGAATGAACGATTGGCTAACATTTTTATGGCTATTTTGTGTTTTTGTAATACCAATGTACAATATGTTCACTACTTGGCATGAGCTGCAGCATTTCAACCAATAAAAATATATCAAGTGTGGTAACTGTGAATCACCGACGTTTGAAATATAATGGCGTATGTTGGGTCCAAGCAGACCTTTGCAAATGTGTTAGAGGTGGGTGGGTCAATCCAAAATATCGATAATATCGATACCAAGTCAGTATCGGTATCGGATTGATGTTAACATGGTGAGATTGATACTTTGTGGGTTTAGAGTCCTGAAATTTTGTTTCATTTTTGTAACGTGGTTTTGTCCCCGCTTCCAAGATAAATTTCTCCTATGGGACACTAATAAAATTATCTCATCTCATCTCAATAAAATGTAAGCCATGTAGGCGACGGAGCATTTTTAACAAGTTGCTTTGGTCAGATGAGATTAAAATTAAACTTTTTATGTATCTTCATACAAAACACAACACCCTGAACACATTTTCCCCAAAGTGATGCCCGGGGTGGTGGTTCACCTGCCAGGAGGAAGGCTACAGAAGCGGAATTCCCGACTGTCTCTCTTCTTACTGCTGTTTACTCCAGTAGCACCCGTGGTGTTAAGTAGGTCAGTGTGCCGCATAGAGCTGCACTTACAGCCACTATTTTCAGCTGAATCTGCTTGCGACATTTCCTACTCAGTTCTTTAGCAGAGTTTTTTTTTTTTTTACATTGGCAGGTGGTATTAATAAATGCTGCACCTAGGATAGTGATGAGAAATCAGCCAGTTGGGACAGTAGGGCATTTACAAACACCTCATGTTTCTTAACTGGCTAATTACTGGGACTGATTTGGTGATGAGCCCTACTTTGCATTCACATTTTTCCTGTTCTGCTCTAGTCTGTTTTTTTCTTTTTTGTCCTTTATTGCATCATGTTCATAAATTCTTGTTAGGGCATATGGTTGCTTCAGTGTAAAACAATTGGGTCTTCAAATAGACAGAGATATCTAAATCATTGCTGAATATCATCTCCTTTTGTTGCAGGGAGGGAAGATTCCTATTCGCTGGACAGCTCCTGAGGCGATTGCATACAGGAAGTTCACCTCTGCTAGCGACGTGTGGAGTTACGGGATTGTCATGTGGGAGGTTATGTCATATGGAGAGAGGCCATACTGGGATATGTCCAATCAAGATGTAAGTTTTGTGAAAAATAATCGTCTTACGGATGCATGTTTTAGGCTTGTAACAACAACAACAAAAACAGAGTATATGCTTGGATACGTAGCGTTTCCTCTAAGACGCCACATATGTTCTCACTACCCAGCCACCCACTCATTTACACGGGCAACATATGTGCACACAGCCCCTTAGTGACCTTTCTAGACTCCTCCCTCCTTTTGGGTATTAGGCTGTCTATCTCAAATACTAGAGAAGGGTAGGAGAGGAGGGAAGATGAGGATGAGTGGGAAGGAGAGGAGAAGACGTTTGATGTTTAATTGAAAGCGTTATGCGGGATTTTCTCTGATCTGCACAAGAAAGTGTAGGCTCGAATGTTCGTTCTCTAAGCTGTCTCCTTCTGTTTCCCATTCTCTCCCTTTCAGTTTCTCGTCCTCTCTTGTCTCTCTAAAATGCAGTTTTTGTCTGTTCTTTTTCTTTTGCCTTTCGTCCACCCTCTACTTCTTCCTCCCTCCTCGGTCTCTGATCTTTGCACCCTGCTAGTGTGAAGTGCAGTCGTTCTCCCTCTCAGCCAGCAGTGATGTCTGATGCTGTGCTTTTCTTTTTTTCCCTTGCACTTTAGCTGAAGTGTATGCATGCACTTCAACGCATCTGTGTGTATTGGAGTGTTATCGTACGAGTCTTTTGTGGGAATTTAACCAAAGTAAAGGCTGTCATGAACTCAACAAATCAATTCCCTGCAGCGTCTTGCACTGGTGGATCTCAGCTGAAAACTCCTGCCTGCTCTCCACTGCAGGCTCCAACGGAAGGAGATGGAGTTTATTTATTATTCATTCAACTCTGTTTCCCTTTATATAAAAATATGATTTAGTACTGCATCTTCTTAGTTGCAAAAATGAGTAACTGGGCTATGCGGCACTTGGAATAAACAAGTAATTCAATGACCTGTTACTCTATGCTCAACGGGGGTCCGGCTGCTGCTTCATGGAGTTTAAAGTAAGGTCAGATAAAGAGCACAGGGACATCCTTGGAGCGAGTATTAAGATATAAGATGTTGCGGAGTGGAAATCTATTTCAAAATAACATTGCCTTGATGAAGTGTGCCACAGTCTTACTGTGGAAAGGTTAGTACTTGTTGAGTGCTACGTCATGCTTTGCTCTTGATATTTATGCCTCAAAATAAAGAGGTGTGGACAATTTTGAATGCAAATCCCTTGCTAGTACAAATGCCCACATGCCAAGATAAGATGCATCTGCCATAATCTCATTAACTGTAATAGATGTATACTGACCTGAGCTGTATATTGTAATTATAAATAAATTCATCAGTAAAAATTCAGGAAAGTCCTTATGATTGTCGTAAGGTACTGCACATCTTCTAAGCATGTAAGATGTTTTAAATGGACCGCTATCAGTGTCTTGGATGAAAGACGCTAAAAAAGAGAAACTGTATTGACCTCTGCAGCTCTCGGTCTGTCTGTTGACCTGCCCTATCCACTCTTCTCAAAGATGCCAAATCATGGACTGCCTGTAGTTAGAATTTTGGTCAGGTGAAATAAAGCATTTTTCTTACTCTTAATGAGGAGCAAATGTGGATATGATCCACTTGTGCTATCTACAGCACTCATAGATAACCCACTCCGTGTAGTAGTTTGTCCCAGATGCAGTTGGTGGAGGAGATGTTCATGCATGTATCTCAGCAGCAAATGAATCATGCAAAACATATAAAACCAGTGTTATTTTCTTTGACTATAACAACTAACAGAAATTATGTAAATCATTCCATTTGACCCCTTCAACCACACTCACTCACCCACTTCAGGTGCAATGTGTGCACTTCTTTGTGGACAAATTTATTGCATTTTAATATTTTACTATCTTGTAATCTTCTAAGTCAATCACAAGTTTAAAAACCACATCAGACAATAAAAAATATAAAAGAACAAATACAACATGCAAACAATGTCAACTTGTCTTTTTTGAAGAAGAATCTTTTGATGTCCCAAAAAGTGCATGAAACCATTTTTGCAAGTTTTGTTTGGCCATCAATACCTGGAGCCAGACGAAACATGATACAGACAGAATCATAGACGAGGATTACCGAAACAGAATCAGCGTGCTAGCATTAGCGAAGCTCTTCAGCTAAATGTGGTGCATGAACAGATCGTCAGCTGGAGGCACGTGTTTGAGATTGTTGCTGTTTATGTAGAGTCCGTTGTAACCCAGCCTGTGTTATAGCTATCACTGTGTTAAAAAAGTAGATGAGGGAAACCGAGGCATTGCAATACTGATGAAATGTAGTGCGATATTTCACTGAACTTCAAAGCAAACATATTTTCAAGCATTTGAATGCCATTGATTGTGTTCATTTTAAGTATGTAACTTAAAATACTTGATGCTAGAACACAACCAATCTTTTGTGGCTTGGATTGATATGAAATCTTCCAATGTAGCAAGTCGCCCTCATGTGTCTCTGTCTCTTTGATTTGCCGGCAGGTTATAAAAGCAGTAGAGGAGAGCTACAGGTTGCCTGGCCCGATGGACTGCCCCGAGGCCCTGTACCACCTGATGATGGACTGCTGGCAGCGGGAGCGCAGCAGTCGGCCTAAGTTTGATGAAATAGTTTGTCTACTTGACAAGTTTATTCGCAACCCATGTTCATTAAAAAAGTTGGTCAATTCCTCACACAGGTATGGGAGGACGATCCACAACCACAAATTATTTACACCAAAACTGCTAATTAAATCAGCTTTTAACATTTTGTACACTTCAGTAAAAAATATTAGAAAAGTCAATTAAAAAGCATTGATTCAGTTTAATGTTTAGAATTCCCCAGTATGCATGTATAATTCATCTCTGTCCAATTGCATAAAGTTGCTTATGAATGTCATACAGACACCAAATGGCCTTATTTTCTTCTTTGTAAAGCTTTAAAGTGAACTTCTACATGCATACAGATTGAAGCATGCTTAATAAATTAAATTAGTGCCGTGTCTAATATACAATGACATGTGACAGCTGTCAAGATTAAAGGCCTGCCTATAAGCCCAGACCTTTTTCCACAGCAGCCTCCCGTTCCTGCTGTAGCATGGAAAATGTTGTTACCTACTGTGAATGTTTCATTTGATAGCATGGGGAGCTCTATTTGTCAGCACCAAGAGTGAGCTGAATGATAAAGACTTTTGAGGGAGGAAAGCATTTGCAGTTTTGTGTGGTGGTGCATAGCTTGCATTATCTGTGAAGCCTCACAGGTAACTCTTGGGACTGATGGGTTGAGCTATGGGCTATAAAATCAGTGTGTGTGTGTGTGTGTAACTCTGCGCACATCTAGGTCTTACGATTTATAATAATGTTATGAAACGCATCCTTTTGTCTACTTGGACCACATGTGCTTAAAATTATTTGAAGAATTCCTCTGTTTGACAGTAATCTGTTTAGAGGAGGCCGTGCACTGATTCTCTGCAGAAATGTCGTTTGTAGTGGATAAATTATGTTTCTGGAATAGTTTTTTTCTCATAATCTTCATCCATGTGCCAGGGTCTCCAACCTGTTAGTGGAGCATGCCAGTGTAGAGGGAGACTGCGGCACTCGAAGCAAGACTATAGGAGAGTGGCTCGACTCCATCAAGATGGGCCGGTACACAGAGCTCTTCATGGAGGGAGGCTACTCTTCGCTCGAAACAGTTGCTCAAATGACATCAGAGTAAGACCACTTTCTTTTGGGATGATATAAATAAGATATATGTTAATTAAAAAATAGATGACTCATGTTTTAAAGTTTTATGTCGTCAGATCGCATTGCAAATACCATTCCAACGTTTGCTCACTGTGTTGCAGAGATCTCCGGAGAGTAGGAGTCAACCTGGCCGGACACCAGAAAAAAATTATCACAAGTATTCAGGAGATGAGAGTCCATATGAACAGCACCAACTCTACCGTAAACATCTGATGCATATGTACAGGCATGCACACAAATCAGACATCCATATGTGCACACGAGTTAAAACCGATATTTTGGACCTAGCATGAAATCAAAGAACTGTTGGACCTAGAACGGCTTAGCACTTTGTGGAGATAAGGAAACTCTATGTTCTATGGATCTACACTTGATGATCTGCGAATCTGGTGAGTTTTGTGTGTGGAGCTCGTGGAGATAATAAGAGCTAAAACCAAACTGAAGTGGACTGAACGGTGCTATGCGAAAAACTAAGGAAGGCAAACAAAGCTGGGTCTATAGGATGTTTTTCTTTTGACTTTTCCCAATTTTCTGGAATTTCCGGATTCTTACGTGATTTGCACTGTTTGGATTCTCTCAGATCAAACTAGAAACAAAGATTTGGCCCCTTTTTGGCTGTATCGCATTGGAGTTTTCATAAAGTGGGCTCAAAATGGAACTTTTCTAATCCGTCTCAGGTGAGACGAGCCCACCTGATCGGAACAGAACTTATCCACTAGCCATAGCTTTGGACGTACACTACCTTTTACAAGTCACCGAGTTGAAAAGAAAATCTCCGGCAGGGCAAAAATGATGGACCAAGAGCATAATTATTACAAGTGTGAGTTACTGGTTTAGCATATTGATCTATTTTTGTTTTTGTTTTTGTTGTTTTTCTGTCTCTGGGAGGTTGTAATGCCACAAAACTGCACCAACAGTCTTGCTGCATAATTCATTTACTTTTAAATGTGATTCTCCAGCATAAAACAAGTCGTGAAAGAAATGTGTCATGGAATAAAGATGATAGACTTTAGGATAAGGTTGATGAAAGGCAACAAATGAGCCGTCTTTGGTTGATTTGGGAATGTCCCTTTGTCTGAATGTGAACATTGGTAGAATATGGCAATAATCTATCTAGTCTTTAAACCCAGCTTCTGAATAATGCCAGAGATTGTAAAACATTTAGTTGACAAGCCTGAAAGTCTTTAAAGACTTAAAATGTCCTTTTAAAATTCTCTATTTATTCGAATCCAGAAAATTACTCTTAACTCCAGTTGGTTTATTTCGAAATTGATAGATGCATGTTTTAATAAAATATTACAGATTTTGCAAGCCCTTGCCGTAACTGCATACAAAATTTGCATATTTTCAACCCATGCTGTGGAACATTTCACACATAAGCAAGAACCTTTGCTTATTCTTTCATTGTTTGCTCAGAAGTACTCAAAATTAACAGACAAATCTCTCCGCCAGTGAAACTTGACTGGAGTGATTTATCAATCCTTTTAGGAGTTTCATGGAAAGTTGAGAAAATCTTCATGGAAATATTGAATATTTTGTGTTGGCCCTGCCTGTCATGATCTTGTGTGACTTTTTTCCCCCCAAGGGAGCCTGATGAATCTAATGGGATCGTTTAACGGTGTTCTGGTTTGAGACCTTTTACGGGATCCCAAAGCAGCTTTCTCTGGTCAGGAGTGCATTCAGCGGTCTTTACCAAGCCTTCACTTAGAAACCGTAACTTTCAGGTACCACAGAAAACCCTCGGTAATCTGTTTAGTTCACCGCGCTGCAGAGTATCTCATCCACGCTTGTGTGCCACACCGCGATAAACCTCACTCTGACAGAAATGCTGTAAAAAAAAAAAAATTTTTAAATGAAGGGAAAAGAAAAAAAATCGACAAAAAGAACGCAATATTGATAAACTTGATAATCATTTATTTATTTGTACTTGTTTAAAAAAAAAAAATTTGTGTGGACAGTTTTATTATTGTGCTTTCTCATGGACTACTGAGCAGCTCCCTACATGTCTTTTCATGTAAATAATGTACTATACATTTAAAGCAGGGAGCATTGTTCCTTTGTTTACCGTCATGTGGACAACTTGACATTGATTATACATCTCAGAGTAGGTCAGTGGTGACTGACGCTATGAAGCTGCATTTCTGCTTGAATGTCCTGGTGGGGGCTAACGGCACATTTATCTCCTACCGACCGTTTTAAAAAGGATGTGCAGAAAGAGCAGATTTATCCTTTTTTGTTTGTTTTGTTTTTGGTGGTTGCATTTTATTTAAAGTTCCAGTGAAAAGCAGAGGAATATATTACAGGAACCATATTTTTGCTTGAACTGATATTCCCCCCGCCCCCTATTTTATGGTTTAAAAGTAAATGATGTCAGTAATTAGTCAAGTCTGTGCTTTACTTAAACTTCAGTATAGAATAATTTCATTGTGAATTATTACTAAATCTTGACCCCTTTGACTGCAGTGTCCACGACAATGAGAAGTATTCACACTAGATCTACGTTTGCAGATGACTTGCTTCTATATGTCTTTGTCCATTTAATGTAAAGCTTTGGCATAAAGTTGGGAATGAATATGTCTTTCTGTTTAGAGATGGTTTTACTTGACCATATGAAAGCACACTACAAGAATGTACGGTTGTAAAGGGTTGTTCCACTTTTTTGAAGAGCATGTTTAGCTTTTGAATGCATAAATTCGTGCTTACAGATCAACAGTTCAAGTGTTGATTGTGGAAAATGGATAACTTCCTGCTGTAAAAGTCTCAGTTCATTGAATGTAAAATTGTTTTTTTTATTTTCCACATTTGAAGTTCTCCAAGGGTTGATAGTGTTTCTAAGAGTTAAAATGGTCCAAGTGAACGTTTTCTTCCAGGAAGCATAGCATCTGCATAGTCTCTTTAGTCTTCTCATTAGTTGTGTAGCTTTGGTCTTGTAGATTCAAAGTCTTTTAATTTTACTATAATTTTTCAAGCTACTATTTTGTAACATTTTTAAACTTTTTTTTTTTTTTTTTTTTTTTTTTTTTAAAGGCAGTTAAAAATTATTTTAAGAGAACACAAGAAATGCAGTAAACACTTGTAGACTACTGTGGCTATGCAGATCTGTTTGTTATAATGCACCAATAGTATATACAGGAGTGTTGAATAACTTAAATCAAAATGTAACGTTTTCAGCTGTTGTACAACCACTTTTTTCTGGCTTAATGTTAAATTCCACGCGTGGTGCATGAACAACTGGTGAATAATGCAGCCATATAAGTGCCTCGCATCTTCAAAGCACTCTTGTTTCCTCTCCTGTCAAAAATATTTTGTCCTAACTGTGCCCCAACTTTGTACAATATTCATTCTTTGCCAACAATGTCTACAGGCAATAAGAAGAATGTCAGACAACGTGTATGTTGGAACTAATTTAATTTGCACTTTATGGGAAATTATTTTTTTCTTTGACTGTAATGTCTATATAGGACTTAACTTTTAGTTCTTAATTATTTACTTTGTAATCCATTTCCTGATGATAATATCACTTCATACTGTCAATGCTTCCCTGGACATAAAAGTTGACAGCTAAGCACAAAGAGTTGGTAATATTTTTCAAAGAAATTAAAGCTATGGAACTGTTGACATGTAGAGCACCGTTTTCTTGTGTATGACACGTCACACCTTCAAGGTACAAGCACAAGGTTTTACAAAAACCTGTTTGGACAGTATGTGGATCATGACTTTTTATAAAAGATCATTACCACAAGTTCTTGATGTCAACAAACTTCTTCCAGACATTGAATCTGACCTTTGTAGAATTATATTAGAATTATATCACCCACGTAAAGTGAAGAAAGTGTGAAATTGGGCATAACTACACTGTTGAGATGATGGTCTGCAAGTTTTTTGTTTGTATTTTTTTCTCTGCAGTATTCTGCTGTAGTTCTACATTTGCTGGGAGCCAAAAAAAAAAATCCACGAATTGCGGAAGAATCAGGCAATAGTCAGTTATTTAACATCAAATTATGAAGCCTAAATTTGGAGCCAAACATAAATTTTAGTCAAAATAACAGATTATTTTTAATCTGGAGTGCTCTTTTTCTTCAAATAAAACCCCTGGGTGCAAATGTAAGGTGTGAAAAAATTGTGGTGGTAGTGCAGACGAAGCAATAATAATGACCAATTTCAGGAAAAATGTTGTGTATACAGAGACACATGGGGAACAACAAGATCGCACTTGCATCTGAAAAGTTTGAATCTGTAAACATCCTGAACAAAACATCTGAAAACCTGTAAAATAAACAAAAAGTTTACTCCAGGGAACAGGGTTGTTATAGTAGTGCACACATTTTTTTGTTTCGGACCTCCAATATATAACATTTCTTTGAACAAGATATTTACATTAAGATAATGAATCATAAAGGCTGAAACCTGCTTCCATTTGCAAGGAAGTTTTTAATAAACTGGAACTTGATTGATCTTTCCAGTGACCAACTTCATCACGCTAAATGCTAATGAGGAGGGTGGCTCTTATAGTAGTTTGTGCCATGTAAAGACATAATATGGATGAACAAAAAAAAAACTTTTGTGGGCTGAAAGGCCAGCAGCTTTTCTTTTTTTTTTTTTTTTGGAAAGATAACATTTACGTTCTAAGTCTGCAAGTAAAAGATTTTGTGCTAGAAGCACTTTGCTTATTGCTCTCAGGAAGTGGAAAGTGGGAATGTTCTGTGTGGTCAATGGGGAGTAACGTGCAGCTTTCTATCAAAGTGTACAAAAAAACAGGTTTGCGCTGATGTTATTGCAGATCATCAGTTATTATCAGTAACTCACGCATTATGGTTTTGAACAACTGAATAACTGTTGTGTTTCATTGAAAGCACAGTAAAAAAAAATCTTGGCTATTGATGTGCTATTGGTTTGTCTTGGAAATTGTATTGTGTATTATGTTTGTGTTGATGTTTTTGTAGTGTCCTATCAAATTCTATATTTTTGCAATAAAACTTGGAAAAAAATAAACCTTATGTAATGTAACCATATGCCTAAACCCGCACTACCTTTGTTTGTCAGTTGGTGTTTTATTGTTTCTTAGGATAAGTGTCTTCATCAATCTCAGTAATTGATGTCATTGTATTTGACAATTTTTCAATTGTCTTTGAAAGCATAATCTCTGTTGACTAACTTAGCCAGGAAAATAACAAAAGCCTTTTTAAGGACAACTCAGTTGAAACCTTTTACTTAAACTTACTGCTCCACTTCCACTGTATTCTATTATTTAGTAAATGAGTTGGTAGGTATTGTAAAATTTCAGTTATCATTGATGTCATTGTTCCCACTAAGGTTAAGGTTATCTCTGGAGGGAAGAGATGCTCCACTGATGAGAAGGGGAAAAAAATGGCAAGAAATTAGACGCCAGGTTCTCTGTAATATCCATAAAGAGACTTCACAGATATAATTTGCAACTAAATCATGCAAATGGTGTGTAGGTTCCTGTACTTCCTGGAAAATTATTCATATTTCACTGATGGAGGTATAATCAATCAACATCACTCCGCATAGAAACAAAGATATTTGCCTAAACAGAATAACAGAAGACGGGAAGCTAATATCTACTAAGATGGTGTTCTGTCTCTGGTTTGACCTTTTTCGATTAGTCATTTTTTTCAGAGTTGTAATCAATTAAAATTAAATAGAAATTATTTACATAGCACCAGTTCACAACAAATGTAATTTTGAGACACTTTACAGAAAAACAAATCTATATACATTTCAGTTGATCCTAACTATCAAATTAAATTGATGACATCAGAATAATTGTTGGCATCCACCATTCCTCCTATTGCTGGTGAAGAAACTATTGTCGATTATTATTTTGTACAACACTTTTAAAATTCTAAGTAAACCCTTTAACTCAGATTATCAAAAGGCTGCCAACATTTCTGAATCCAATAAATGCCAAGACACATGTTGTAAAAAAAAAAAAAAAAGATGGAGCAAATTTAAGGAAATTTCTCTGTGCATTTCTAGTATTTACACGGCTTCATACATAGACCACCAAAAGTTACCCGTTCATTTTCTGAGTTGGCTGAAGATCTTTACCGTCTTTACAATTTTAAATGAATGTAACTAGTTGCAATAGCTCTTAAGTATTTACTGAACATCACTCTTATTGAAATTATCCCACTGTAGTCGAGATTGACACAGAAAAATTGGTGTAAGATAGATTACAGAACCCAAAGTGCTTGGAAAAAAGGCAACTTAAAATGTTTCCAAGCAATGCAATTAGACATGGTTTGTTGATTATTTAGACACCATCTGTCAGGATAACAAGGGAGCCACTTCCAATGTTTCCGCCCCCCTTTTCCGTTTATTGGAAGGTTTGGTAACAAAGGGATGGAGGATGAATAAATGAATCTAAAATTTCTCATTTACAGAGATGAAATAAACACTCCCCGATATATTGTATCATAGTTGATGTTCTTTATCTTTTTTTTGTTTTTGTCTTTAATGTAGCCTGCACATCGGTAGCGGTGCAGGATACAGGGAGCAGGGAATAGATGGTTCATTGTTGAGTCACAGTGATGATGACTTGAGTTCTATGAAATGCAGTATGTTTTCAAATCTGATGATGCAAGTCTTGGTAATCTCTGATGGATGCAGTGAAAATAACTGCTGATGTCGGCACCAATAAAGAGGCGATGCTATCTCTTTCTCATGTAACGGCCGACAACGTGACAGCTTCGGCAACAATAAACATTTAACAATGGCTGATTTTTGTGAGCTTTGACATTTAATAAACTCATTTTAGTTGCAATGTTTTTTTAAAGATTTATCTACAAAACTGCAATGAAGATGGTTATCCCTGTATTAACTGTTTGTTGTAATCTCTGGTAGCACGTTTAATTTAATTTCAGTCATTTAACACTGGCTTTATAAATGTACCTTTGATGTCGCCTTGAAATACGTGTGAAGGTGACATTCAAGCCCAGCCAGTGCCACAGCAGTTAATATGCAAATATCAGCCCCACATTGTTGTGTACGTGTGCAAATCTACGTATGTGCGATACGTCAAATCAAACCACGCTGATCTCTGGGGGGAATCCACTGCCTGCCTGGCTTAAGGTTATTATTACACCCAGACACAAAAAGTGTCAGAAAGTGTGAAATTAGCCATCGCACAATCAGCATGGCTATTACCAAAACCTCTGTATCAGCGGCTCGAGGAGAGACCTGTGAAGGTTGGGATTGCATTGGGGCCAAATTCCCACTGGTGCTGACTTGGATTGTTTTCAGATGGACAGAGAGGTTTGAGACTGCACTGGCCTCAGTCTCTAAGCTTCTCTAAGCTTACATGTCTTTGCTAGCCTTCCTGTTTGTTCTCCCGACTCTGTTCCAACCAGCTAACCGGTCTGGTGTTTTATGCATTTCTGCATGACATTTAGTGTGACTTTATTAGGACCTACTGGCTTTCTCTCTGTTTGCCTTTACATTTTGCTGAAGGCTGTCATAGTGTCTGACTAAAGTCAGGTGTCCCAGGGCACAGTAAAGTAATTTTCTCTTGAAAAGGTGTCAGTGGTCGAAGTGTCCCCTGGGTCATTTGGAAATCATTGCAGAGGTGCCTCTTTAATCATCATGAATGACCTTCAGCAGAACCTTAACTGTCACTTTAGGTGGGATTGTCTGGGTGTCTGTGAATATATGAGATAAAATGGCCGCCTTCCCTTCAGGTTAATTCGCACAACTCGTACATAATTATGCTGGATGTACTTCTATGTCCCTGATTGTTCCTGCTTGATTTATTGCTGCTAATTATAACTTAACTGCCCTTTTTATTGTGCGATTATAGAAGTTGGAGACAGAAAAGAAAAGTCTATTACATAAAGGCTTGCTAGAATGTTTTGTTTTTTTTTGACTGAAATCAAATGTTCTTTGACTAAAACAAAATATAAAGTAAGCATGTTAGTCATTAGTTCAAAGGTTCTGGTTTTCTGCTGAAACAAAACAAAACAAAAAAACTCATCTGATCTTCAGAATTTTTAAATAAATCACTTTACAAGAAATTGAGCCAAAAAAAATAAATTCTAAAAGATTTTTGGCTGCAGCTTCATGCTTTTTTTTTTTCTTTTGCACATTTTGTATATCTCTTGCTGCTCTGTAAACTGACATTTGTGTGATCACTGTCCAGATGTATTACCTGACTTCAGGCACACTTCAGTTTTGGTATATTTGCCTAAGGTGATAGTTAATAAATCGAGCCATTCTGGCATTGCTTGTTGATCTCCAGATTATGTTGAAGTAGTTTTAACGTGTGTGTTGTGGCAGCAGCACAAACTAAGATGTAACTGGTGGATAGGGAAGCTGAACAACTAGGTAAACTCCAAGTATGTGATTCACAGACATTGGTGAACAATCTGGCAATCCTTCAGAGACCTGCTGGACCTCCTGTGTAGTGTTGTGGTGTGCTAATGAGATTTAGGTCAAGAATTGCATGAACTGCCCCACAGCACAGTATTCACTGCACATCATTCTCACCACTAAACAATAGACTCCAAATTATTGGCACAGTGGTCTTGTTTCTATTTTCACACCAGTAGGCAACAATAAAAGCTTTTCTATAGTAACATGGAAAGCAAACTGCCAAAATGTCTGCTTTTATAAAGGAAATCTTTATGATGATCAGTTGGAGCAATTACTTCCAACACTTGTTTTTGATATACAGCTGAATTAGAAGCAATAATGTTGCTCCTAGTAGTTGATGAAACGTTCACAGTTTATTATTTTTCTAACGTATTTAGCAAAGCATTTAATTGTTTAAGGTCATGAAAACTGTCCAAAAAGAAATCAGATCCAGAATCCTCTCATTAAGAAGGTGAAGACGTCTTGGAATTACCAACAGCGATGCCTGTATACGTATGTGTAGGAAGACTTTTCTACCCCTCTCCTAAATGATGTTTTTGTTACATCTGCTTCCTTGCCGCTGGGTTGTCAAAATGTCATTTTTTCCAAATCACTCTCCATGCAGATGGGAGCCCAAGGTGTATAGACGGATAAAGCTGCTCCCCTCTGCATCGTAACCACACTCAACAGCTATTAAGCTGTTACTGGAGGTCTGACCTGGACCAAATAAGCTGCTGGTAAATAGCCTTATCCATTCAGCTGCTGATCCGAGAAGGCTGCCATGAGAGGGCTGTGTGATGTCAAGTGGCTGGCAAGGACTCGCATTTTAGATGCGCGCAGACACACGCACACACACAAAACCTCACCAGGGTAGCCGTCTGGCAGGTCTTTGTGTAGCACCGGCGATAACTCCACACACACACATGCAGACACACAGTTTTTTTTTTCTCTCTTGCCCTAGGTATCTGTCTCCTTCATACAAAGGCGTCCAAGGGGACATATTTGTCACCTACCCAGATGTTTTTTCCAAGGTTCTTTATTCCAGGCAGTCAATCATATGAGCAGAAATGCTCCTTAATGTGAAATCCCTTTGGTGTAATGTCTGTGTGTGTGTGTGTGTGTGTGTGGGGGGTGTAAGTGTTCCATCATGTGTGTGGGCATCCATGCGTGTGGAAGGTCATTCAAGGTGATATGAAACCACTGTCAACCTAAGACACAGGAAGGTAATACTAATAGCCGTTATAATATTTTTGCACACACTGCACTCACACTACAATTGCTGTTCTAATAACATCTGTCACTTTGACACAAATTGATTTGAAGACACCGCCCTCCTCCCCAACACCCCATGGGTCATTTGTTCATGTAGGAAATTTTGACCTATAATTATACTGAAGGAGTATTTGACTTCCAAGCTTGACAAAGCAACTTTATTGGAAATGTCAACATTTTATTTATTAAGAAAGGAGTTCCGCTGGGTAAATATTGCATTTTAAGCCGTATTGTTGTCTTTTTCAACAAAAAAAATATATATATATTTGGTGTCCGAATTCTAAAACGAAATTTAAAAAAACATGCTATGATGGTTTGTGATGACTGCTGACAAGCTTTTTACCAGCCTGACTATTGCCTTCCTACGCAATTCCTTTAAATTCTCATCTCCATCTGGAATTTCTTTCATTGAGTTTGATTCCTCTGGTAGAATTTCAACTGGACCAATCAGCAAGCAGAGAAGTCGTGAACAATGATGATTATTTTCTGTGCTATTTTAGCGTTGTAGCCTGCTTGTAGTTTGGCAACAGCAGCGGAGAAAGTAAATGAAGTTACTCGCTCTGTGTTGGCCACGCTTCCAAAGTTTTCATTAAACATCAACAGCCATCTGGTTTGACTTGGCATTTCTCTCTTCACAGTGGGGGATGGGTGTTTACAGTGGAAGCTTCATGGCATCGAACTGGCCAAACATTAGCAATTTAGTAAAAGAAATGTAAAACTTAAACAGAATCCATTGTTTTTCAATAGCCAAGGGTCCAGACCCTCTGTACAAAACACAGTGTGTAACAAGGGGCTTCAAGTTTGGAGGGCCCGTTTGTTTCCCTCACAGATTTGGTAAATACAGCATCACTGATTTACAGCACCTGACGCCATAGAATTTTTCTACATGTCCAAAGACATTTGTGGCAGCCTGATTTACCCGGGGGTATTATGTATTAAAAGCTTTGGAAACCATTAAAATACAGCTCAATTCAATTTATTTATGTAACTAATTCACAACAAATGTTGCCTCAAGGCACTTCAAAAATAAAATTAATTCAATTCAATCACATATTTTCCAATTGATCATAGCTATCATAGTACAGTAAGCCTAGTTAAATTATTCAAAGTAGGTTACTTTAATACCTTATCTAAAAATTCTAAAAAGATATTATTGTGTTAGTCTCAAACTGAAATGATAATCCCACTGCTCAAATTGAAGGCTACAGTAGCACTCCTTCCTCCTTTTGTGTAAATTTGAAAATGTTTCATTACTAAAAGTACATCTTGAAATATTTGCATTCAAAATGGCATGAAAAAGATTATGCATTATTGCTTTGAATAATCCAAGAAGAAAATAAGACCAAGAGAAGTCATTACATAAATCTGATTTCAAATGTCTAGTTAGAAAAGTGCAGAAATAAAAATAAGTTGCGAAAAGCCAAGCTTAAAAGGGGTTTTGAAGATTTTTCTGAGAAGCTTCACTTTGACTAAGTACCCATTCATCTGGAGCTTTGTTGCCCCTTCAACCTTGCTGTGATGAAGAGGTGCTGCCTGCCCAATGAACTGTCTTGTCTGATAATTATTTTGACATTACCTGCTGTGAGCTAGAAGGGAATTATCCTCCACAGCGTCTGCTTGCAATGTATTCTCCATAATCAGTCTTGCCATGCATGGATACATTTGTGGATGCCCAGAGTTTGAGTACAATGTGTGACTATTTTCACTGGAAAAGTGAAAACTACACCTGCTGATTTTACTTTCAGTTGTCATCAAAGTGTAACGTATTAAATCTGACTAAATTCAAACTGACATCAGGGTATTAGTTTCTGCTGCTTTACATGGTAAACTGACATGATCACATCTTAAGTTGTAAGTGTGGAATTAGATTAGTTTTTTCATGTTGCTGTTTTCTCTCCTCTTACCATTTGCCATACATTAATGTACACATTCACGTTTGTCATACAGTAGCCTTAAACTTTACTATGTTTTTATTGGGATTTTATGCGACAAAACAGTTCAATAATGTCAAGAGGAAAGCGTTATATTTATATCCATCCGTCCATCATCCATCCACCGGTTCAGTTATCTTTTGCTAAATCAGGGTCGAGTCGTTGAGGCAGCAGCCTAAGCAGAGGTGCCATTGTTTACCTGCTTGGTGAACAATCATGAAGTAACATGGAGAAGCTTCAGAAATCCACAGCATGAGTAGATCTATGGGAAGATCTATTCAGGGAACAAATTCCCTGAAAAGTCACAAGCCATGTACTGTAAATGCCCCTTTCCACTAGTAACTACTTAGCTTGGCTCGACTCATATCTACAAACTAAACCTGCTGATTTTACTTTCAGGGGAAAGTTATAGGGAATTTTCACTATAAATTGTTATGTACTACCAGCCCCTTTTTCAGTATCTACTTTGCTGAAGTTCTGAGCGTGCTGAGATCGGAGTCAGTTGTGTCACAAAAACCACTCCCCCACAAGAATCAGTTCCGCTTTTTTGATTTTTTTTTTTTACTTACTACTGAGAGTACATGGCATTTTAAGAAACATGTTAATACTGAAAGCCTTGTGGCCTATTTATGAAGTGCAGATATGGTAACACCTTATTTGAAGAATTCATTACTGATAAAAATTTGTTATAAAAGTATTACTGATTGCACTTTTAAAAATTAGGTAACTTCATGTTATTAAAGGTAAAGTTTAAACAGTAATGATTTCTTGGCTAATGTCAAGTTGTCACAACAAAGACATTTTGAATAATGTCAACTTTGTATTAAAAGTGTCATAATTTACCGAATGACGCTTTATGACAAGTCATAAATATTCATGAAGGCTTATTCATGTTTATGACAGGTGTTGTGTCATATTTATGAAAGTGTCATGATGGTCTTATTCACACCCCTTCAAATAAAGTGTTACCGCAGATATTTTTGTTCTTGTGCTTGTCTCTTACAGATCATTTTTATTTTGTATTTTTATCATTCTTTGTTTGACGAAATATAAACGAAGGTGGTTATGTAGTTGAAAAAATTGTTTTTTCTCAAGAATTTAATTAGATTAGTGGTTTAGGCTGCATTCACACAGCAGCCTGAAGTGACCCAATTCCGATTTTATTTTTTTTATAATGCCACCTGGTCTGTATCTGATCTTTTCATGACAGTCTGAAAAACACAGGTCGGATTATTTTTGAATGCGCCCCATATCCGATACGTGTCCGATTCAAATGCGACCTAACGTCCACGTCGCATTCATCTGACCTCAACGTGACTGATACTCGACAAATCTCATTATTCTGCGTCCTGATACGTGCAAGTGGAAAGGAAAACAACAACAATAACGGACTATATGAGTATTAAGTTGCTGGATCCGGTCGAAAAACGACTTCAAAAGTGTAAACTATGCCCCACCGTTAGCATCCATGTTTACTTTTGCAAACATTGAGCACTTCTTCTTTCTGTGGTGGTTGGCAAAGCAGTGAGAACGCTAACGCTATTGCGCCCTCTAATGCGACACTTTCAGGTCGTTGCCCGATCACACTGCAGAACACATACAGGTCGCATTTATTTGGAAGTGTGAACGGTCAGAAAAGGGTAGAGTGCCTTCTCCCGGTCAGGAGGGGTCGTCCTGCCTCAAGTGGAGGAGTTTAAGTATCTGGGGATCTTGTTCACGAATGAGGGAAGAAGGGAGCGGGAGATCGTCAGGCGGATTGGGGCAGCGTCTGCCGTGAAGTGGGTGCTGTACCGATCCGTCATGGTGAAGAGAGAGCTGAGTCAAAAAGCAAAGCTCTCAATTTACCGGTCGATCTACGTTCCCACCCTCATCTATGGTCATGAGCTTTGGGTCATGACCGAAAGAACAAGATCACGGGTACAAGCAACCGAAATGGGTTTCCTCCGCAGGGTGGCTGGGCTCTCCCTTAGAGATAGGGTGAGAAGCTCGGTCATCCGGGAGGGACTCAGAGTAGAGCCGCTGCTCCTCCACGTCGAGAGGAGCCAGTTGAGGTGGCTCGGGCATCTGGTAAGGATGCCTCCTGGACGCCTCCCTGGTGAGGTGTTCCGGGCACGTCCCACCGGGAGGAGGCCTCGGGGAAGACCCAGGACACGCTGGAGGGATTACGTCTCTCGGCTGGCCTGAGAACGCCTTGGGGTTCCCCAGGAGGAGCAGGAAGAAGTGGCTGGGGAGAGGGAAGTCTGGGCCTCCCTTCTGAAGCTGCTGCCCCCGCAACCCAACCCTGGATAAGTGGAAGAAAATCGATGGATGGATGGATGGATGGATGGATGGATGGATGGATGAACGGCCACGGCAAAAAAAAAAAAGATAAAAAATCGGAATTGGGTCACTTCAAGCTGCAGTGTGAACGCAGCCTTAGTTTCCTAACTGCTTTCTACACCAGGTGCATCTGGAGACGGATAAAGCTGCAGTGACTGCTTGAAGGAAAGATTACAACGGGGGAGGTTCCAATGGGACTGCCTAACAGTACCCTAAGCCATCCTTTCATCTCCAAGAGCTACCTCAGCAACAGCTTCAGCTTCCACCACAGCTCCTGGTGTGTATGAGTGCTCCTGTCCACGGTTTGCACAGCGGGTAATGATGTTTCACTTTAACGTATCTGTTTTGAACATTTAAGCGCTCTGTTAAATTTAAACTTCAAATGAATCTCTATCTTGCTATCTGAACCCTGAACCAACCGGTTTCATCAGGAGTTCAAGAAAAACAAGACAATAAAACATGTTGAAGTGTTTACTCATCCACCGTCAAAGAGGGTTGGGGAGGAATGATCTATTGCAATGGTTTCACTATAATGTGATGTAAGGTTTGGAGGAACAAACCTTACTGCACTACTGCTTGGTTACATAAAGGAATTGAGCCTTTTCTTCAAAAATTTGTTTACAATTTAATTAGTTAATCTATTGATGTGGAGACTGATAAGTTCACAAATTTGCTGAGTTAATTCAGTTGCTTTTACCCTAAAGTAGCACAATTTCATTTAGTGAAGACTAATTAGGCTTATTACTGCTCAATAACAGCTGATCGTAATTTAGTTAGATTGAAATCCAATCGAAGGGTAACTGAATGTTTCCAGCAGTAGGGAGGAGAAGTGCAGTTCTTCAATCAGAACAGAACATTAAGCTACTTTATTTCAATAATGTTGTGAAGGTGCAGTTTTCTGTGGACTGACTATGAGAATATCCTGAAGTCTGTAAAAAAAAAAGAAAAGAAAAAACAACCCATCTGTCTTAATATTCTCCATGCTCAGCATAGACAGAGTAATGACTGCAATGCATCATCTGGATAATTCATTTCAATGGAAGCATGCAGTTGAATGTGAACGACTTAGGTTTGACTTGTACTCTCATTTTGATCCCATATACATTTGAGCAAAGTTGAGAATTCAACTAAATTTAAATGCAATGTGAAATGTGTACTCATAGAAATGTTCACATTTATTTGCAGGAGTGCAATGTGAGATTGAAAATTTTTGATAAATCCAATGTCTATTTTAATTCAGTTGTGCTAAAAGTTTTGTTATAGATATATGTTAAAAATGTCTTCAGTGACACAACAAATCTCTAGGAATTATGAAATTCTGAAGCAGTTCCTAAAATTAAATGAAACATGCCTGTAAGTTGTACTTCACCTATTTCCAACATGTTCATGTTCTTTCTTAGATCAATGCATTATCGTTTGCCCTTTTGAAAGTTTTTACACTGCTACTACAGTTATAACATTGCCCATTTTATAACGCAACACTTTTACATACATCTATCTGCTTTGGATATTTTTTTTCCCTTAAACAAATTTGTCTGATAAAACTTGTTTTAAGGTCATCTTTGTCTGATTAAAAAAATAGTTTGATGCTCTGAAACAT
Source organism: Poecilia reticulata (assembly GCF_904066995.2). Lineage (NCBI taxonomy): Eukaryota > Metazoa > Chordata > Actinopteri > Cyprinodontiformes > Poeciliidae > Poecilia > Poecilia reticulata. Next base: position 20,143,970 of record NC_088841.1, read on the forward strand.
TTGTGAAGGCAAAAAGCAAAAACAGTAAAACTGGTGGACTAGATTTTATTTTTTTTTTTCCAATACTGTATGTTGCTTGTATCTAATAACACCTACACCGAATATGATTATAAATTTCAGACAATAGATATTGGTCTGACCTTCATTTCAGCATTCTGGTGCTGTCTAATAACTCATTATTAAGTCATGTTTCTAAAATGGTTATTGATTTTTCTTTTTCCCCTACAGAGACAGCTAGGTGCCAAGAGCCATGTGAAAATACAAATTATGAGTGAAGTTTCAATAAGGACCCCCCCTTTAGACAATTACAATCCTCAACTGATGAGGACTCGCTTTGATCATCACGTACGTTTCTGTTTGTGATCACACAAAACAGCCCCACAGGTGTTTGCTTCATATTTTGTTCTCACTGGTGGCAGAATAATTGGCTGTTTAAATTAATTTGAGTGGGCATATTTATGGGGCTGGAAAAAGAAAAGGTGATGCATTTATATCTTTAAAGCTTTTTCAGAAGATTATGATTCAGCAGAAACTGCGTTTTAAATTGCTTGACCTCATTTGGTGCAAGGACTGCTCCTATTTAATGTTGTTAGATTTTACTGCACTGAAAATTCAAATGCAGTTTAGGAAAACACCTGTCTGTCAGGATGTGTATTTGAACTCATTAAGCTTTGTGTCAGACATTCTTAAAATGTATGTCAGAACACATTCAGGTTCAACGCTGCATCTAAATGAAACAGAATCAGAAAGAGAACAGAGTCTTTTACGTGCACACACACACACACACACACGCATACACACACACCCAGAGAGCACGGTACGTCTGTGATAGCTTCTATTATCTGGGTCTCCCTCCTGGCTGCACATCAAACATGGATGAGCTCCAACCATAAAAGGCTGCATTTTCCTTTGATTTAAACAAGGAATAAAAATCGGAAAGGTGAAAAGTCCAAACCATGCATATTTTATCGGCTCGCTGACACCAAAGGCAAGACAGAACAAATTTTAACATTCGAACCCAACCCAAAATAGGCCGATGTGGAACCGAACGGAGGAGACGCTGCACCAAATTCCCTTATCTTGTTTGTCGAAGACTTCTTAATTGCCATCTGTGTTGATAAAAATCAGTCTGTAATTATGAATAGAATAACTAGAAGATACTAGTTCTAGTATAGAAGATACTTAGAAAAATTGAGCAGTGTACTTTTTATGTTTTTGGTATGTACTTGTTTTTAACTAAACAAATACCTAAAAATCAAACAACTTCTACTGCAACTAATCCGTCGTATGTTGGACGTTTCTGCACACCAAAGTGACGGAGTGAACAGATACAGCCTTAAGATCAATAAGTCAGGCCCCTAGGCCCTGTTTGTCTTATTTCTTGATAAAAGGTAGCAGTGATTGCATCTGGATTCTGGCAAAGCGAGGCTTTGTCTCAGTGCCTCCGTAGTCAGCTCATATTGTGCCGAAGGCAGGGGGGCTGTGTAGCAGCTGTGTGTGTTCATAGTGGTATCATTTTTGCCCAATTTATTGGCACTGGGATCTTGTGCAAAGAACAGTAAGTACGGCCGAGTAAGTTGAAATTCCTCATCTTTTGAGTGGCTGGATTTATGGATAAGTACATAATGTATTGCCTGTTTCCAAGTTTGAATTTGTAAAAGTACATTTTTTGGTCCTTGGCTCATTAACTGTGGCAGCATTAGCTCTAAGTTCTTTTCGTAGTTTGCCACAATGGAAACACATCAAAGTTGTGGAGGAATGTCAAAAGGCATGATGGTGGCTGCATCATGCCATGGGAATGCTTTTCTTCATCCAGGCATGGAAGTAGTGAGGGAACCATCAATATCATAGGTAGGTGCAATTATGCATCATCTACATCGATATCTTCCTTTTTGCATTGAGGATCCAAGAAGGGTTTCTTTTAACGATGACTTTCTTTTTCCCACTCTTGCATAAATGCAAGATGTGTAGAGTGCACAGTTAATTCTTGTTGTGTTAATAGATTCTCCCTACCAGGTTTTGGATCAATGCAGCTTCTCCACACATATCATGTCTAGCAGTTTTGACATACACATATCGCCTTGCACTGGATGTTATTTAAGAGTGTCAGAGGGAAGGGCGGTAAATGCATGCCGTCATTGTTTTATCTTTTTCTTTTTCCTTTACAATTAACGCCCACTCTGAATTGGACTGACATCAAATCCTATTAAAAGTTCTTGCAGTTTGTGGTTGCATTGTGATACCATGTGAAAAAGCTGTAAGGGTGTACTTTTGCAAGTACACAAATTATTATAACCATTATCCTTTAAAAACATTAGGTGAGCTCTTCTAAACCCAAAACCAGAATAAGTTTGTTGCCACACCTCACCTTGAATATTATTAGTTTATCTTTAGTCTCTCATCATCACTACATAAAAATCCCTGTTTTCTGTAAATCAATCTTTTCCCCTAACCTCAACCAGTTCCTTTTTATAAATGACTTCATATGTAAACCCAACCCATTCCCACTTTCAGTTCCTCCCCCTCATGCTTCCTTCCTGTCCCCTCTTGTTCCCACTCCCCTTTTTCTCCATCAGCCATCCGGTCTGAATAATGCAGTGGCTGTCTAGTGGCACAACCATTGTCCCTACTTCACTGTTAATGTTGTGTCCTTGTCACAGTTATTGGGTCACTATCATCCATCAGAGCTAATCATTGTCATACAGACGTGGAAAAACAAAACATAACCCAGAGAACAAAGGAACTTGCATGGACAGAACAAAGGAGACCAGGGACCAAAGAGCCATGATGTGGTTTATGACAGTCCTGTTAAATCAAATAAAGAACTTTGAACAGGCAAACACAAAAGGAACCTCATTTCATTACTGAAACAGGCACTGCATGCATAAAGTAAAATGCAAGTTATAATATGGTTATGATCACTGGTTTTTGACCACTTAACCTAATCAGAAACAAGGAATCTAATCTATTTAAAGCAAAAGTACTCTTACTTTATGCAAATGATTGCCTCAAAGAATATCTGTACTTTGATCCCTATTTTTCCCATAGGTGTTACAAGAATTTGCATGGAACTAAGTCAGTGTCTCTACAGCGTTAAGGTGCACAGTAACTCAATCTACACTGAACCTAATACTCACCTGAAACAACTTAAAGCTAAATGGAAGCATCACAGATGCTGAAGAAAACTCTGCTAGCCTTTAGCAAACTGTGAGCCCAAACACCATACAACTGGCAATGCATCAATGATGCCAGTTGGAGGAATCTCTGTTGCTGAAAATTGACTTTTCCTTCAGGTTCAGCTGTTGCATTAGGTTGTCTAAAATATCAAAACAACTCTAAAGTGATTTAAACAGGTTTTACTCTCGAATGTGAGCACAGTCTTATTATAAAACATTGACCGTTTTCCAGTGGTTATACTATCATTGTATTGGATTGAATCTATCTATTCAGTTATTCCCAGTTTTTTATTTACTGGGAGAAAATACAGCAAAACCTCCAGCTGTTCTTTCCACTTTAGAAGTTCTAAAACATCATTAACTCAAAATAATTTCAGAATTGATTTTTTTTTTTTCATTTAACTCCACATAATCTGATTTTAGGCTTTCAGTTTTACCTTATTAAAGAGCTTACTCTGATGAGGATCTGTTAGTTCTCCTATTTGTCTCTTAAACCTCCAAATTGACACTCTCCAGTAAAAGGGTTGAGAAGAATTCCTGACTTGCACTGGAGCTAAAGAGTCAAGGCTTCTATGGATTAGTTTAAAGAAGCCCATTGAGACATGAAAGCTAGTTGATAGCTGATGTGGGAGTATCAGGCACGTCCTCTTAGAGACCCGGGGCTTTGGAGTGTTGGCCTTGTGCTTGTGTTATCCAACACGCAACATGAGTGAGTGTCTGAGTGCTTCAAATTAATCAATAGAGATAAGAGCTGACTGGATTTTTTTGTTGCCTATTCAATTATACTCCATTAAACAAACATGATCGCGCCATGATCTCAGTTAGACTGTTTGTCCATCAGAGATACGCACATACTTATGCAGAGAATGAGCACAGAGCTATTTTTATGTAAAAGAAAAAACAAAAATAAACACTGGAGGTCAACTAAGAAGAGCAAACACAAATGGATTAGTAAAAGGACTAGAGATCTTTAATTGACCCTTTTTAACAATGTTTGAATAGCAGGTACAATGAAGGGCAGAAAGCATTTAGAGCCAATTAAAGAAGATGGACCTAATAGATTTTTTTTCTTTTTTTTTTTTTGTAAGTCCCTGCAAATAATCAATTATATTGTCATCATTTTGAAAAAAGAAAGCTTGACAACCACTGACCTCAACACCTTCAGCAGTTTGTCAGTTTCAGCCCCAAAAAGTGTGATCAGCTCTTTGTTACACTGCAATAAACATGTTGTTGTTTTTTTTTTTCTGGCAGCTTATTTATGATCATGTTTGTCTGAAACAAAAATGTTTGCCATTTTTAAAACTTTATCTCTCTTAATAATGGGGATTTTCTGCATTTAGCTATTCTGTAAAAGAATAAGATCACACCAAAAAAAGAAAAGATAGTGCTTTGAGTTTATCTTAACACCTAAAGCTTAAAGAGAGCATCTTAAGGTCACCAAGTCTCTTTAACATCCACTTATCTTAAGAGTGTTAAACTTGTCCGGGATGGATAATAATAGTGGAGAGATAGTGTAACACCAGTAGTAGTATTGTTCCTATAGGAACTGTTAAAAAAAAAACCATGGAATCATAATTATTTTCCTGTCTTAAACAAATATATGTGAAAAGTATGAATCCGCCAGCCGAACTCTTCTATGTGTTATTACCTGCCACATTATGCCGTGTTCACTCATATACAAAAACACACACAGACAAACTCATGGAGTGAAAACAAAAGCAGTCACACTGTTTGGTGCTGGTGAGAAGCCATTTGGAGACTGCAGCTTGGAAAGAGCAGAGTTGCTGCTGTCAGCGTCTGACAGACAG